>NC_142944.1:43749544-43772044 GCF_046866305.1 Octopus bimaculoides | reverse complement strand
TAGCTTATGCTTTCTATCATTCGTTAGCGCAGCTCCGAAATACTTAACTTTTATACATGCCTTAGTAATGTTCCACTAATATGCAGAGTGCACTGAGATGACTCTCTTGAAATCGATTAAATAAGAGCACACAGAAAGTCGCAGTGAAAATACATCGGTTGGCCATAGTTTCACTGCTTACAGATCAGGCCTGAGATTTCATCAAGTGTACAGGATTTAAATATCCATATCACGATCACTTGTTGGGCGTGTTGTCGGACTAATACGTCCACATTGACAACTGTGATGTCAACGTCCGGCCTGTGTTTTTTGTCACTATGCTCTTTCGCTGGCTGAAATATCTCATCTGGTTGATATTGGCCATTGACATTTTCTCTTTATTGTTCATCTGTTCAGCATCTAGTGACATTCGCTGTTGACTCAATAAATTCATCTGCTGAAATAGTCAACATCTACCATGCTACACCCTAAGATTTCAGCGTACCCTGGCTCGGGTACATACATGAAATTTTAACAAATATCTGAAACACTGACGTGCCATAACTCCGGGTCATAGTAGACGAAGGAACAATGGTGGCTAAGAGTGATTCCACATTCTTCAAAATCTTGGCCTTTCCCAAACCATGACCCCATTAACGGATGTAGTTTAACCAGTATAAGAATGTACGCACATGATTTAATTGCAGCGAACATTATTGTAGAATGTAGAATAGAAATCAGTGATAGCAAGGAACTGAAAACCAACAAAGGAAGAATACTGGACTTCAACTGATGAAATGTTGAGAAGTTTTCAGTAAGAACATCTGAAAAGTACATGCGATGCATATATATATATAAGTATTTTGAACCGAAGGGGTATAAAAATTTTGTGGCATTGAGTCTGTTAGCAGCAGAACCAAGAGGAAAGCATGTGAATGTATTTCTGGAAAACCAAGAGCGGTTTTTGGGAAAGATGTATAAAAGTGTGGAGGGAGGGATGGAGTAATACAAAGATAGCATACACATGTTATGTAGCGGGGATCAAAGAAGAAGAAGAAGAAGAAGAAGAAGAAGAAGAAGAAGAAGAAGAAGAAGAAGAAGAAGAAGAAGAAGAAGAATGACTGGCAGAAAGCGAAGGAGAATAGGAAGAGCAAACAGAGGTGAAGAAGAAGAAGAGGCGCGGGAGGTAACGCCCACGGAGGAGTAGGAGGAGGAATCTGGGCAAAATGGTGCTGGAAATTGCTATAATAAGTATTCCTACAGTATAAACCGCTAACCAATTACATGCTTGAAGCTACCGAGCTAATAATAATAGGTGTTGATCATGTCGATCTAAACAAATATACGTATATATATGTGTGTGTGTGTGTATGTATGGATGTTTATATACATACATACATACATACATATATATATATATATATATATATATATATATATATATATATATATATATATATATATTAAAAGTAAATAGACACCGCTCGTTATACCGTTTTATCTGTGCGGACACTACCTGGTGGTTCAAACTCGTTAATGCATTATAATTTTCATTTGAGATTACGGCAAAATAATTGTTTATAGTAACTAACCATGCCGCGAACACTAGAAGCAAAGATTTGTTTGATTTTCAAAGTAAATAGCCAGCATCATTTTTTTTTTCTTATAAGATTTATTTCTCCTTTTTTTCTTTGTGTATTTACTGGTCGAAGAAGATATTTCCTTCTAGCTTCTCTATCATCGTAGTCACGTTGCTCGAGATATTTCAGAAAAGTACTGCGACTCATTTGAAGTTGTTCTGCAATATCAGCTGCTTTATAATCAGGATTATTTTAAAGAATCCATCTGAACTCAACTGTCAGAGAGCTCAAGTTGGCCTGAGCAGGATGCTGTTGGTTCCTTAGCTTGTTGGTGAATTGAACAACTATTATGTTGACAATGGCACGAGGTATCATAATGCTCTTTTCGCTGGCTAAGTTTACCCTCTGATTGATCAGCAATATGCCTTGTTTGAAAATAAGACAATATTTTGTTTCTACTATTTGGGACATGGCTAGTTGCTATAAGCAATTAATATAATACAATCTAAAACCATGGCACTCACTGACACCCTCTTCATAAATACTAAATATGGTGGTTGCACAACGCTAACACCAAAGACGAGAACACACTGAAAATATCTAGTAAACTGTTTGACGAAGCATGGAAAAAGTGACATGAATGTAATGCCTCAAAATGCAAGATCTTTACACCTAACACAGCAATGTTCACTCTAGATGGTTCCTAATCAGAGCACATCACACGCAGATTTTGTACTTCATGACTGTGTGGGTGGAGTATGTACCAAATGAGTCAAAAGGCGTGAAATGGCGGGTTTTGATTGCAGCTAGTTTTGAACAAACGAAAAAATCTAGATCTGAAACAGGAGAGGCATCAACCAGAGATTCAGTGTTAGGACTTTATATTTTCAATCACAACATTCGCGTCCATGTGATCGTATGTAAAGCTTTAACACTAAAGAAGTGAAAACTATGAAATTCATTTAAGAAAACGTATTTCAAGTGCCTAAGAAATTTTTAGACTTACCTTCTAAAAGTGTAAAAGTTTTCCCAAGTGATCCAATATTTTTTCACTGATGAATTTGGTAAAGTTTAGTGCTAATGTTATTAAGATTCTAACAAAGGTTTTAACAAAGTACAACTGTGTTCGAGTCCAGATTTGTTTTTAGAAGTATTGCCTTTAGTTTTTGTATATCTGCAAAATAAAAAAAAAGCGATTATTGGTTTCAAATAAACAAAAAGTGATAATTAGTTTCAAATGTTGGCACAAAGCCAGCAAGTCCGGGGTGGGATTAAGTTCGGGAAGTTAGTAACGTTGTCTCAGTGTTTACACATGTTTACACTATATATTACTTTGATTTAAGTATCAGAAAATAAAGTATGTATTTATGTATTCATATATATATAATATATAATATATAATATATACTATATATATACATATATGTATACATATATATATATATATATATATATATATATATATATATATATATATATAATACACTCACACACACACACACTCACACACATACACACACACCACACACACACACACACACACACACACACACACACACACACACACACATATATATATATATATATATATATATATATATATATATATATATATTAGCATATTATTTTTCACAATATTCTTAGGTATCATTTTCAAAACGTGCTATTAAGGAAATTCTCTATATCATATGGAAATTAAGCCACACTTGCCAACAGGGTTACGCCATTACATAAAATTGGTTGCATTGAATAATGATGAAACGATTGTAAAAGATGTATAAAATTGATTTCTTAACTCCCTTCTTCGATAAGTGTGTGTGTGTGTGTGTGCTTTACGTATGTATTTTCCACGACACAAGTCAAATTTTCAGTCCAAAATTTACATACCATAAAGGTAGGTCAACATATATACCAATACGACTTGGGACGACCAAAATATTCCATGTAAAATACAGCAAACTTTGAAAGGATATTAAAGATTTTTAAATGTTTACAAAACATGTTTATGCTATAGAGGCTGTTTACATTAAATTTGACGATTTCCTATGTCTCATTTTTTTATTCGGGAACAACCTGATGTATTAGTGAACAGCCAACGACGATAAAGAGAATAACGATTACACTTATAGTTGAGAAATAGTTAGCTGACGTGGAGGGCTGGAAGTTATCTCAATATAGGAAAGGTGGAGACTATAGAACTGGGAAAGAGAAGTAGGTACGACAAAAAGAAGGGAGGAGCAGGTACTGAAACCACATAGTGGCAAAACGAGCTTCTTACCAGAGAACCACGCCTATAATAGACAACAAAATGATTATAAGGATAGTGAGTGTGTATGTATATATATATATATATATATAAATATATATATATATATATATATATATATATATATATATATATATATATATATATATATATATATATATATATAGAGAGAGAGAGAGAGAGAGAGAGAGAGAGAGAGAGAGAGTGTGTGCGTATATATATATAATCTTATACATACATGAACATATACATATATATAGCTTATATATATGTATATGTATATGTATATATATATATATATACATAAAATTTATATACATAAGATATATAAGACATAGAGCTTAAAGAATTTAAAGTTTATATACCTGCTTTTACATGTATATGATCTGAATATCTAAAGTTTATATATATACACACATATACGTTGTTTAGTGAATATAGATACAGTACACAATTTATGCTTATATACTTATACACAGTGATGTGCGTGTGTGTGTGTGTGTGTGTGTGTGTGTGTGTGTGTGTGTGTGTGTGTGTGTGTGTGTGTGCATATATAAATTTTCTATTACATATATATATTTATTCATATACATATTTATACTTTATATTGTTTATATGCTGTATACACATACACGCACACACACACGCAAATATATATATATATATATATATGTGTGTGTGTGTGTGTGTGTGTGTGTGTGTGTGTGTGTGTGTGTGTGTGTGTGTGTGTGTGTGTGCATATATATACTTTCGATGACATTTTAGCTATCAGAGAATATGATATTTCGCCACAATGCCCAGATAGCAATCATCGGTTATCGTATAGACAGAATATTAAATAGGGTGTATATATTATTGGAGTAAAAGATATACAGATATGTCCTAACACATAGCTCTTTAGCCAAACTGTTGCAAAGATCCATTCAAGTGATTAAAAACATCTAAGCTTTTTATCATTACTCTTACTATTATTATTGTTGTTGTCGCTGCTGTTGATGTTGGTATCAAAGACACGCTCATATATACACTTAGATAGTTGTTTGCGTACGCGTGTGTATGCATTGCATGTATATGTATATGTCAATGGGTTCTTTTTCGTACAGCTATACACACAAGCACACACACACACACACACACACACACACACACACACATATATATATATATATATATATAGATATATATATATATATATATATATGAGAGAAGAGAGGAGAGAGAAAGAGTGGAGAGGAGAAATAAGGAGGGGGAGAGATGGAGGGAGAGATAGCAGGAGGGAGAGAGAAAGAGTCAACAGATGAGATCCAAATATATTCAGTAGAGAAAACACTTAATAGCGCTCAAATGATTTGAACTTACACTCCAAAATCTTTGCCGAGGACTAAGTCCGCGGGGTAAAGTATGGCTATAAGAGGAACTCAGGTCCGCTGATACGGAAATAATGATGCAAATGAACAAGCTTGGGCTTGACATATAAAGTATACATATATATATACATGGAAATAGAGAGAAACAAAGACTGAAATATTCTGACAATGGACATTCATAAATGTTTATATAGTTAAAGAGCAGATTTACACAGAGAATGAAGACATAAAAAACTAAGGATAGAATGTATGGTTTTATAGGTCCTGCAGCAGTTTCTAGGGTCTCGAAATTACATGATAATGTTAGCAGATAGAGTTTGTACAGAGTCACGAATATGCAACGGGTAGTAGATGCATATAAACATTACGGTAAGTCCGGTCTCTGTTTTCCACCCTGAAACCATCTAAATATTGGAAAAGAGTCACCTGTATCAAGTTGATTGACGCCGAGTATGAAAATGCCGATCTGGTGACTGTTGCTCAATGCTCAGTAAGCATTGTAAAGCTGTAAGACGTGATAGGACAGATGCAGGGGAGAAAACGAAGTCGTGGCCAGCAGGAATGAATACAGCAGACGTTCTGACTGCGCCCGCACACCGAAATTTATCCAACAACTGCAGGATAAAGTAATGGAAGATCTGAGCAAGGATGTCTGGGATTTGGTGAGAGAGGAGGAGTGTTGGAATTGTCACCATGGAGCTTGTTCCGAACGAGAACCTTCACTACCATTCGTACAAAAGACGCAAAGGACAAATTCTAACAGCCAAGGCAAGGAGAACCACTTGAGGAAGGGAGAAAAGCTCTTGAACAAGTTTAGGCATCCCGATGAGCTGTGGACAATCTGGTTCCTTTCAGGTGAAAAGAACTGTCAGGACCAGTTCCACAACACCCAGAACAAAAGGTGGTTTGTCCAACGTAACCAATTTCTCCCAAACTGTGATGGCTTTTGGGTGTGTCTTCAGTGAGGGTAATGGCATGCGGCTCCACCTCTTTGAATAGGGCCACATCATCAATTCAGAGAGCTATGGGAAGCTGCTGGAGATTGTGGTCAATCTCTACCTATAGAGGATTGCTGCTGGAAGGCCATATGTGTTGCAGCAATATCCGATCCCTTGCCATTCCTCAAGAAAGTGCCAAATGTGGTTATCGGAGAATTTCTATGACTTCACCAGCCCCAATTTCTGGTTTCCAAATTTCCACGATTGTAATGCCTTGAATTACAATGTGTATGTTGCGGTTGAGAAAGACACCAACTGCTCTGCTTGCAATACCAAGGTTGAACTGGTGCCGAAGATAAAGGATGTGTTCAAATATCTGGCTAGCTACAGTCTGGAACGCATGCACCAGATTCCAGAGTCGTCTCGAGGCCATGGTCGAAGCTGTGGGCGACTACTTTGAGTAAATTGCTATCTCCCAGCTATAATATAGTTCATATTTATTTTTTTTTTTTTTAAATGCTATTACTTTTGGAGGAAATATTTGGTTTCATTTTCCTTTTGTGCTGTTGAATTGAACCCAAACACCCTTTATATATATATATATATATTATATATATATATATATATATATATATATATATATATATATATATATATACAACAAGCAAAGTAGTTAGTTAGAAAATTTCTATAGGAGACGAAGGTTGTAACTATACAGACAAGTAACGAAGTAATGTTTACCATCACTTCAATATGACTGTCCGACATTACTATCTTTTTTAATCCCAGGAAGAGCCTCATCCAGCTGGTTATCAATGCAATCTGATGTATATATATAAACGTACATACATACATACATGCATGCATACATACATGGGGATTCTTCCATCTTCACAGAGGGTTGCTGTCTCATTTTGCTTCCTCAGTGTCAGACTTGCCGTTCTTGACCTCTCAGATGATAATTCAGTCTCACAGCAAATCTGCATGTTTTGAAATATCGGTGGCAGACAAAAGCTCTAACTCGTTTCCACCTGGTTATGTCTACATATGTCGCCACTCTTCCATCGCCATAAAACTTTCAATACAAGGAATGCAAATGAGCTCACCATAAAGAGATATGTTCGTCATTGGATCATTGATAAACGCTTGTTTATGAATACAATATGAATACCACTCTTTCGGTGTCCCTCATTATTACCTTTTTATAAGCTGAAGCGAAATGAACAAAAGGTTGCTGTAGCAGCAGCTAGGGGTCCCTCACTCCCAGTAATTTTACTGCTCACTCTGACACCAACCGAGGATATTTCTGCGTCCCCGCGTCCAAATGGAATGTCGTCAAACATGCAACTAATAAGTAGGTATGTGTATGTGTTGAGTGCAGAATGCCCCAACATACAAACGCATACATTCAAGCACACACGTATAGCTAAATGAAGATGAAGGGTTACACCAAGTCTGAGTGTGTGTATGTGTGTGTGTGTGTGTGTGTGTGTGCGTGTGTGTGCGTACGTGTGTGTGTGTGTCGTTGACGATTTTCTTCCTCTGTCTTCCCTTCCTTTGGACTTTCCTCTATTTCTGAAAAAGAGCTTCGCTCGAAACGTTGATTCCTCTTTCCTTCCTTTCCTGAGAATACAGTGCTTGTACCACGTACTCGCGTTCTTGTTTTTTCTGGTTTGATCTTCTTTGGATTCAATATATATATATACATACATACATACATATATATATATATATATATATATATATATATATATATATATATATATATATATATATATATATATATATATATATATATATATATATATATGTATATATGTATGTATGTATGTATGTATGTATGTATATATGTATGTATGTATGCATGTATGTATGTATGTATACTGTTTCCGCTATAAGATTCAGTGACTCATAGTAGAATTCTTGTCTAACACCCAATATCTTCAGTGGAGCTTCATAAATAAACTGCAATTTTATTTGGGAAAGCATTTACATTAGTATATATACACACAGAAGCAGAAGTAAAGTAATGAAGTTCATGGCATAATTTGTTATTTCCTTGTCATTTTAATTTCCTATTACATCTCTGTACTCGACAGACGCTTCGTACTGAAGCTTATGTATATTGAGATCTAGCACCACGTTATTAGTGTCGCTATGACTAAGCAAACTATTACTGCTAATAATAATAATGGTTTCAAATTTTTCCACAAAGGCATCCATTTTGGAGGGTAAGCGACAAGTTGATTACATCGATCCCAGTGTTTCACTGGTACTTAAATTATCGACCCTGAAAGGATAAATGGCAAAGTCGACATCGGCGATTAGTAATAATAATAATGATAATAATAATAATAATAATAATAATAATAATAATAATAATAATAATGATGATGATGATGATGATGCTGATGATAATTTCTTTATTTTTATTTGATGATAATATTAATAATAGCAATATTAATAATAGCAATATTAATAATGATATATATATATATATATATTACGGAGATGCACTTGCATAGCAAGTGACCTGATCTGAGATCGTGTGCTGGAACGAAAACAATTGCAGCGTGGAAGGTGTTTATAAGCCATTTAAAATAACACACAAAATCCGTTAGATTCACTTCCACATTTAAATTTAATTTGTCAAAATATTTTCGTCGCTTTGAGACCGCGACCTGTTCACTGACAAAATTTTGTGCTGCAGCAGTGAATCTAACGGATTTTGTGTGTTATTTTAAATGGCTTATAAACACCTTCCACGCTGCAATTATATATATATATATATATATATATATATATATATATATATATATATATATATATATATATATATATATATATATATATATATATTTGTTCATATGATGATATCTCCACAATGTGTTGATGATGAGAAAAACATGTAATCACTACCAAAATAGCAAAAGATTTCTCCGCAAAAACTCTAAAGTAGACTCCTTAAGGATCGTTCTCCTTGGTTATATACATATTCAATTTCCTTATTACTGTTGTTGCCTCGTCTGTTGAGTGTGCAGAGTACACGGGGATGATGACAGGATTTTGTTTAGTAGTATCAATTACTGAATCATCTACAATTATCTCGTGGTTTAGAAGTTCCGAAAAATGTTCAATGTAGCGACGTGTGATTTCTACCGATTTAATGTGTAGGGTAGAGATCTAGGAAAGCAAAAGAGCCAATAAACATGCTCCATAAGATGATAAAGCTTCTAACTGTAATTTGCATCAGAAGCAGCTTGAATATTATGAGCAATATCTTCCCCCAAGCAGTTCTGTACCTTCCTGAGTGATCGCTACTTCAGCAATTTTGTGTTTTTGAGTTTTTGTGTTATATTCTGTTGCACAACTGATGGCCCACGGTGCAATAATATATAGTGGGCATTGTAATTTGCAGACAGGAGCCTCTGAACTTCAGCAACATTTCCATCAAATCAGTCCCTATTTGGCGAAGGATAAAGCGACGCTATGGAAAATACACAAACTTGGTTGTCCGGGTTACTTTGTATCAATAATTAAACCCATTGGTAGATAGATTTAATTATCGATGGTAGAATTGTGGAACCCATTCCAATAGAAAATGGTGTCAAGCAAGGTGACATCCTTGAATTTTTGCTGTTACTCTCACCATACTTTTATCTCGGATTGCTCTTCTGAGATATGAGCGAGGTACCGATCTTCTGATATTCCCTTTAAAATGTGTCGATTTGCGTCTTAGTTGCTCGTATAGTTGAAGATATACAAATTGTCATGGATCGTATTTCTGCATGTTTCAAGGCATCTGGACTCAGCTTTAGGCTGAACGAGACTGCTCTCATGTTCCAGCCTGCACCAGGAAATCCATAGGTGAAACAATCTACCTTAGTTGAAGGAAAAGTACTGAAAGTGGTAGACAAGTCTGGGCAACACATTCAACCGTTCTTGCTCCTTGGATGACGAAATATATTTAAGGCATCAAAAAGCAACTGATTCTTTCATAGTTCTTTATTCTCACATCTGGTCTCAATATCGCATCAAAAAACGAACAAAATTTGCTGTGTACCATACAAATGTCGCTCTTTTACTCATGTGAGACATGGCACTTTTATAGGCATTACATAAGGGTCCTTGAACTCTTCTATCAGAGACACATTCTGAATGTTGGCTGATCTTTGCTTGTGGTTTCAAGAAACAAAGGTTTTGAGGGGATCCGACGTCCTGAGCATTAAGACGATGGTGAATAAACACTGTATACCTTGGACTAGAATTCCTAAACAGATGCTATATGGTGAACGTGTTTTTGGAAAACATCCCCCACCACCCCAGCAGAAAACAAGACCAGGGTTTAAGAGGTGTGTAAAGTACTCGTTGAAAGCATGTAAAATGAGGGAGGTAAATTTTGAAAACAATGCTCATCACCGTCACAAATAGGGGAGGGGGAGACATGAGATAAGTAAAGGAAGGAATGGGTATTTTCGAAAAAAACACGCATTTTTCGTTCAGCATTTAAGCGAGCTGATCAAAAACGCACCATCGCTGTAATGAATGGGGAAAACTTGGTCTGTAATATCTGCGGAGGTAAATATTTATCAAAAGCTGGGCTCATTAGTCACCGGCAGAGACACAAGTTTAAAGTATAAATTTGTCTGATTGCACAATATTCTTAATGGTCAATAATGGCATTCCTCGGTCACGAGTGGACAGCCATCATATATATACATATACATATATATATATATATATATATATATATATATATATATATATATATATATATATATATATATATATATATATATATATATATATATATATACAAACATACATATATATATATATATATATATATATATATATATATATATATATATATATATATATATATATATATATATATATATATATATATATATATATATATATGTATGTATGTTTGTATGTATGTATGTATATAGTTATAGGAATATGTATATTTGTGTATACACACGTGCGCGCTCACACACATAGATAGATAGATAGAAACATACATACATGCATACATACATACATAGAAACACACACGTTTTTATATACAAAGACACACTGTTATAACTAGTTTTAAAAAATTGACAGGGACATAGAAATAGACGAAATCTTACTATATGTGTGCGTGTGTTTATGCATGTATCATATATATACACGTAAATATATACATACACAAATATATGTATATATATATATATATATATATATATATATATATATATATATATAGATAGATAGATAGATAGATAGATAGATAGATAGATAGATAGATAGATAGATAGATAGATAGATACATGCACACACACACACACACACACACATATATATAGGTAGATAGATATATATACACACACATACACATGCCTCTATTTACATGTCTAATTATATATAGAGAGAGGATGAGAGGTAGGGAGACACACACTTAACACAGAACTAAAGTATGGAAGCCTATGAGAGTCATTAAGATCTGCCGGAGATAGCAATGTTGATAATGTTATGGACTTTAGTATTTTAGTCACGTTAAGCTAATAGTGAATGGTAACGTGATTCTGCGAGACTTGCTCCAATAGACAATGTCTGTGTGTCGAAAAATATAATAATACTGATACTAATATTAATAACTACGAAAACAATATAAATGAGTAATAATAATGGTAATGGTAGTAATGATAATATTAATAATAAGGATGATAATAATAGAAGTAATAATAATGATGTTAATAATAATAATAATAATAATAATAATAATAATAATAATAATAATAATAATAATATCAATATTATTATTAAGACGAAGAAGAAGAAGAAGAAGAAGAAGAAGAAGAAGAAGAAGAAGAAGAAGAAGAAGAAGAAGAAGAAGAAGAAGAAGAAGAAGAAGAAGAAGAAGAAGAAGAAGAAGAAGAAGAAGAAGAAGAACTGTATGCATATGCATGTATGTATAAATACACCCAATATGTGTGTATGTGTATGTGTACGTATGTGATGTTTATGTGTGCAGCTTGCGTATGGAAGCAGAATACATGAACAAAAGCCAGCCACTGGAAAGTAGAAAAACGTGTGTAGAATTCGCCAATTTGTGAAAATAACGAACTAGCTGCCAGTTTGTTTTATTCATAACTCCTAATAAGGTAAAAATATGATGAAAATTTGTTGAGAATAGACGAATCTAAGGCCGTAGGAAATCTATGGAGGGAAATCTGTAGCTGGTATTATAAGAAAGAATTAATCGTTTGTGTATATGATGGTGTTAGAAGATCTGCTGGCACCAGGGTTCGTTCGATGCTTACAAGTTTTGGATTAGCTGCAAAAGAGATACAAGGTATTGCCATTGAGAAAGCAAGCCATTTCATCTGTCTCAAAAGAGTGAACGTGTGATGCAGCAAGAATGAGCAGTGAGGATGGTAGAAACATCTGGCCCAGAGTCATAATGCCTGACCCATCAAAGCTTGATCCAAATTAAATGCGGGGCAGGGGGTTGTGAGATCTCTATTGACCTTGGTGGTAAATATCACTTCCCACTTTTCAATGACGAAAAGACCCAACCATGTCAAAGGAGGTGCAAAGAAAAGAAGACTGTAAAGATGGTAAAGCTGAGAGTTCTCTAAGAAGAGAAGATCGAAAATGCTTTTCTCAGGGAAGACAGAAAATACAGTGAGTTGGTTGAAGCTTGTGAAGATAATGGATGGGTGTCAATATGCCGTCTTAGATAGATAGGTGTCAGGGGATTTGTTGGAACCAGGATTCCCATGATGCTCAGGAGTCTTGGGTTTGCTGTGAAAGAAACAAAAAAGATGCTACCAGAAAATTGTCGGAGGCCGCTGAGAAGCCAATCCATTATATTTAGCTCAAGAGGAAAATGGAAACATCCGGCCCAGGCTCACAAAGTTCTTGCTGTTTTGCGGGGGGTTTTGTTGTTTAAATCTGCCCTACAGTCAGCTCTTGTGTCGGGGCGGAGGAGGCCGAAATACAAATGTGTTGCACCGCTTGATGAGACATCGACTCCTCCGTTCAGGGACGAACTACAGCAGCACTTACCGCACACAAATGTTTACCCCGATTAAAGTAGCAGATGATAAAAAATAACACATTATTTATTGTTGTTATTTCGCCCTGTTCAGTTAGATACATTCCAAACTATCCGTCTTTTATATGATTGACTTTATTGAGCAATGTATCATCTTAGTTTCAAGACAGTAGGGCATGGTGTGAGATGATTTGTCTATTATTTACGTCAAGTTAAGTGACAGTGCAAAAGTTCCTTTATTCTACCGATCATATTGCTACAATTCTTGTTTCCACCCATTTTTTTCTTTCTTGTTTTCCTGGGGGGTGGGAGGTGTTATGGGGCTAGTGCCCTCAGACACTGCATCTGTAGGATCATATCAGAAGCAACCATCATTACAGTCTCCGACTGGATTTCCAAGCAAGAATAACTAAATCCATCGATATTATCCAATTACTTCGTTCTTGGTCTACCCATAGTTCTCCTGCCCGTTGACTCGGCTTAAGGAATCCGTCTTGTAATTCTTTCCGGTGCCGTTGTTATCAAATGTCTGCAGTACCGGAACTGTGACCTCTCAATATAGAGAAGTGGAAGTTCGATCTGGAGAGATTCTCTGATCACCGAGCTAATCATCCTGTCGAGTAATGTTACTTCAGACATTATTTGAAGGCACCCCATTACAGTTCAGCTTTTGTATTCGCGATCGTACGCTTTCGATTATAACCCGACATTCTCGACCATAGGTGAGGATAGTCATAAAAACTAAATTGAAGATAGCAAGCTTAGCTTTATTACACATCTCTCTTCTTCTCGAGCCAGTGCATTACTGTGTCAGCACCTACAATTCTAGCATCCAATTCTGTCTTCTGTTCCCCATCACACTTAGATACAATCCCAAAATGCTTAAACTTCTCCACTTGCCTTAGTGGAGGTCCACTAACATGCAGAATGAACTGGGAAGGCTTTCACGAGCGCACCAAAGAATTTGGCGGTGCCTCATTTCTGCTGCTTGTATTCACGATTGTACTCTTTCTAGCATTACTCATTCTGATTCGGAGGTCGAATATAATCTTTTATCTTTTACTTGTTTCGTTCAGTGGAGTGCAGCTATACTGGGGCACCGCCTGAAAAAATTTTTAGTCGAATAAATCGACTCTTATACGTATTTTTATTATGCCTGGTACTTATTTTCTCTGTGTCATTTGCCCAATCTGCTAAGTTACGGGGTTTAAACAAACGGACACTGGGTATCAAGCGGTCGTAGGGGACAAAAATAAACACACACATATGTATATGCAGGAGTGGTTATGTGGCAGGAAGGTTGTATCCTAATCACATGGTTCAGTCTGCTATAGTCTACTATAGCCTGGAGCACGATCAAAGCCTCACGAGTAGATTTGGTAGTCAGAAACTGAAAGAAGCCAGTCATGTGTGTGTGTGTGTGTGTGTTTTCCTGTCTGTCTCCAACCACTGCTTAACAACTTATATTGGTGTATTTACGTCCCCGTAGCTTACCGGTCCGTCAAAAAAGGGATCAATGCAATAAGTACCCAGGTTTTAAAAGATATAAATGTTGGGGTCGATTCATTGTTCAAGATGGTGCATCAGCATGGCTACAATCTAATGACTGAACGAAAAAAGATATTTATATATATATAAAAGATATTTATATATATATATATATATATATATATATATATATATATATATATATATATATATATATATATATATATATATATATATATAAAACACACACACACACACACATTCACGACAGACTTCTTTCAGTTTCCGTTCACAAGGCTTTGGTCGGTCCGTGGTTATATAAGTAGACACCCGTCCTAGAAACTACACTGCGTTACTGAACCTAGAAGCATGTGATTGGGAAATAGCCTTCTTATTACGCAGCTACGCCTGCGCCTATAATGTCAATACTACTAACCTACAAAATAAATTTCTGGTCCTCTGACGAAGTTATATATCATTATGACACTTCCTAACATCTAATAGAAAAGAAATTCGTGACTTTGAATATATCGAAAGATCGAAGCTAAATCCTAGACGCCTAATACAAATAAAGAAAATAACGATGCTGCTATTGTATAATTGAAAGAGCTCATATCAATACTACAATTGTGAAAATAATTGAACGGGTACATTGATGCAAGAAATACACCAATAATAGCGGAGAATCGCAGCAGGAATAACAGAAGCAGCAAGAGCATTCATTGAATAAACATGACCCACTATAAAGTCGAGACTGATATTAGATGTAACAGAGTTATGTGCGAGAGGGTTTATGGCTGAATCTGCATATGATCTAATGAAGCGGCTCTCAACTTCTGTGAGGCAGAGAACCAAACTTCTTATGAAAATGGCAGAAGCAGCTGAGAAGAGTTCCAGCTGGATTTGGTCAAGGAAGAGTAGAAGTGAATTTAAAAAGGCATCATTTACAATATAGTCAACTGGTGTCTTTGAACGAACTAGTTACAACACTCAAAGCACCTTGGATCTGGGACACCTTAGCCGTCCAGGAGAGTTACATTGTAAAGAAAGGCGTAGAATGTGGTAGCAGAGTGGCACAGTAGGTGACTCTGCTCCTTAGTTTATACGTAGTTAAGAGACGAAACACTTGCATGAAGAGGGCTTCTTCCACGAAAACAAATCTGCTGTTCAGCTCTCTCCCTCTCTCTCTCTCTCTCTCTCTCTCTCTCTCTCTCTCTCTCTCTCTCTCTCTGTCTCACTCTCTCTCTCTCTTTATCTCTCTCTCTCTCTCTCTCTCTCTCTCTCTCTCTCTCTCTCTCTCTCTCTCTCTCTCTCTCTCTCTCTCTCTCTCTTTCTCTCACTCTAGTTTAACTGCTATAAGAGCAGGAGTAGTGTTAGTAGCAGCAGCAGTGACAGAAACAGATTGTGTCTGTTAATTTTGTTCTGTCGTTCACATGGAGTGTGGTCTCGTGGTTAGTGTGATCACAAGGACATGATAAAAGGGACCGATGAAGTACCAGACATCTTACAATAAAAAAAAGTACAGGGGTCAATTTATTCGACAAAATCCTTCAAGGTGGTGCCCCAGCATGATCAGATGCATCCACTGACTGAAACAAAAGATAAAAGATAAAAATAACGTAACTCTAGCGACTGGTTAATAGAATCATAAACCTGTTGAGTGGAAATGCTGTGCTCTCGGGTGGAAGTCGGATAAACGACCCAATGAGTTCTAGAATTTGAGACTGTAAAGTCTAAAGGTTAAGTTGCGTGTCTTAGTGTTAAGGCTGTTGCACTCACAATCGAAAGATCGTGGTTTCGAATCCTGGACCAATCGTGAAATTATCCTTTTGAGCAAAACATTTCAGATCACGTTACTCCAGTCTGTTCAAATGTAAACAGATTCCGGTAATACCTGGGAAGTTCAGACTTCAATGAACCGGTGTCCCAAGAAGTTGTGTCGGGTGTGTAAATGAATTCTTGGGCTCATGTCAGACATTTGACCTAATATATCTACCCATCTACTTTATATCAGTGAATCTATGTATTTATCTATCTATCCATCTACTTTATATCAATGTCTCTATCTACCTAGCGAAGATCATAGCTATGTCGTTAGAGTGTTGGACTCACAGTCGCAAACTCGTGGTTTCGAATGCTGAACCGGTCTTTCACTGTTACTTCAGTCCACTCAGCTGTAGATGAGTAACCCTCAAGAGGAATGCTATGATCTCGGTCACTAATATGCCTCAGAAACCAGCCCTTAGAGTAGAGACAGCTATCTTTTTCTCTCCACTCTCTTTTCTCTCCCTCTACTCTCTTTCTCTCAATATATGTATATATATATTTATTTTAAGTTTCGGCTCAGAGCTGTGGCCATGCTGGAGCACCGTCGTTGTGTGTGTGTATATATATATATATATATATATACACACGTTCCTAGCTTTGGGTAAGAGAAAATACAGGACGATCAGTTAGTTATGATTTTATTCAAAATATTCCTCTCTCAGATTCACACACTTATTGCAGTGGTCCTTCAGTTTTTCTAAGCCCTGTAAAAACATTCGGAAGTTTGGGCCTCCAACTAGGCCTTACGTGACTCCTTTAAAGCCAGGAACGTTTCTGCGTATCTGTATATAAACATTCCAAAGAGCATGAAATAATTCGCCTTTAGAATAGCGGTTCTCCAAGTACAGGCTTTCTTTATCGAAAATAATTTTTCAAATCAATATTTACAAGCTATTATTTATAGCATTATCTGTTTTGAGATTTTGAGATTCACCATTAAAAGAAAGCAAAAATCAACAACAAAAAACAAAGAATTATTTCACTTTCTCTCGAAGTTCATAACATTTTTATGCCGACAGCAATATAAATTTTCTTGTAGGTTAGAATAAAGTTTCACAAATAGAGAGGGAAATTATTTGGTCCAATAAGAGAACGTCTGTCATATTTACAGCAGATGTGGGGGTCAAGTTCCACTGACAGCCTTCGACTATTCTAACCAAACGGATTTTTCCACCCAATATTTGTATGTTGTTTTTCTAGCTTTGTGTGTGCATTCAGAACTACTATTCTCAAATACACACACACAGACACACGCATACACGCACACAATCAACCTTTAGTAAATTATAGCCGTTAGCCAGTGAAACAAAACAATATTTTCACAGAAAATAATGTAATTTTCTTCAATAATTAAAATATTCTGTGTCGAAATACGGCAAAATTTATATATGAGGTATTCAGGAGAGATTTGGAGATAGGCAATGTAAAATTAATTTATGTCTTGACGAATAACAAATGTCTCCGTTGTACACAGTCAATGTGTACTGGGACTCAGTTAATGTTAGAGACAGAAAGAGAAGAGAGAGAGAGAGAGAGAGAGAGAGAGAGAGAGAGAGAGAGATTAGTTAGGTAGATAGATTAGACAGACAGACAGACAGACGAACGGACGGACGGAGAGACAGACAGACAGACAGACAGACAGACAGATAGATAGATAGATAGATAGATAGATAGATAGATAGATAGATAGATAGATAGATAGATAGAGATAGGTAGATAGCTAGACAAATAGAAAGATTAGATAGATAGATAGATAGATAGATAGATAGATAGATAGATAGATAGATAGATAGATAGACAGACAGAAGACAGACAAACAGATAAGTAGGTAGATAGGTAGGTAGGTAGGTAGGTAGGTAGGTAGGTAGGTAGGTAGGTAGGGTTATCTATTACTTCATTCATAAGACTGTGGCTATTCTCGGGTACTGCCTTTTAGTCGAATGGATCGACCCCAGTACTTATTATTTTGTTAAGCCTATAATTTATTCTATCAATCTCTAAGGCCAAATCCACTCACTTGCTCAAGATGTCACAAAGTGGGAATGTACCCAGAACCATGAGGTTAAGAATCTAAATTCTTACTACACTGATAAGCCTGCGCATTATATATCTATATGTGTATGTGTGTGTAACTATGTATGCATGTATGTGTGTATATATGTATGCATGTGCATGTGTGTGTATCAAATATAAGAGAGAAAGAAAATCGAATTCACGAGACTATTATTCACTACGATCGTTTCGACTTATTGTGCATAGGTATTCGCGGGTGAGATGCTGTGCGAACAGTTGTGGTAGCTAAGAACTAAGAACTTCATTAATGATAAACATGTCTGTAGAGTTCTCAGATGTTTACACGTTAATTTCATGAGAATGCAATTCCCTCATCGGATGGAATGGAACCCTCATCGTCATAAACGAGGAGTGCCAGTTGTTTATGACAATATATAAATAGTGATTGTGTGGTAAGACGTTTCTTTCTTAAACATGTAGCCATGTGTTCAGTCCCATTGCATAAAGACATCATCACTGTTTCCTACCAATAGCGCCCGGTTGACCAAAACCTTGAGTGGATTTGGTTGAAGGAAACTGAAAGAAGCCGGCGTATATATATACTTACATATATACTTGTATATATATGTGTGTGTGTATACATATGTGCATGTATGGCCTCCCGGATGACTGTAACATGGAGGTGAAGAGATGACTGTGTTTTGTATGTATCTAATATACCACTGTTTTATATCTGTTCGTCTCCTACTAGATTGCCTAATCTTCTTAAATACCTTATTTAATTGTGTATCTTTATCAAAGTAAGAATAGTACCATTTCATTCTATACTTATCAAAATAATCTTTTCTTATTTTTTGATTTTTATATACTTGTTTTGTTTATGAATAACTATTCGTAGGTCCATTACCAATATAAGAAAAAAAAGCGAACTGTATCCATCCCACCACATTTCAAGGCACGAAACCATGTCTACAACAAACAACAGGCAGATAACGAACTCATTATAATCGAACCAAGCGAAAGTGATTTTAATGAGCGAGATACCTTTTGAAAAGTCACCTGATGAGACACGTCAGCACAGAGGGATTCACCACAACCAGCTGTCCAGAATCTCACCCGTGAGAGACCGATGCAAGATGGGCCGAATCGATCATTGTGACTAATAGACTCGTGAATTCCATTTTCTCTTTCTCTCAATTTATATATATATATCCCACTTTCGTTTTTTCTTTCTCATCCTTTCTCTAATTCTTTTTTGTCTCCTTCACTGTTTTCTATCTACCTGTCACCCTCTCTCCCTCTTCCTCCTTTACTCTCTCTCGTTGATCATGCGTGACCATCGTCCATCTTTCTTTTCCTCACATGATCATCTTTCTTTTCTTTCAGTCTGTCGCAGAGACCAGACGCATTCTTATCTGCTTCCTCTGCTATCTTTCCTCCAGTGTTCGCTACCTTACCTCGTCTGGCCTAATGGCCCTCCATGTTTGTTTTCGTTTGTTTTGTTGTGTCTCCACTGTCCTGTTTTTGTTACCAAATTTGACCCTCCGCAAATCCCAAATTTTATTTTGGTTTGCGGGAACAACTGTTTTTCGAAGACTCATATTGTCGTTAATTGCTCGAAATGTGGAGTAGATGAACAGCTGACAACTGATGAAGGATCGTTCTTTATGATACTTCTCTTGTTTTCGATTTGTTTCTCTCGTTGTTCGAATATCCAAGTATTTCATGTTGTTTATGTTTTGTGATGTCCTGTACCCATATATGCATATATATACATATACATGTATATACATGCATATATATATATATATATATATATATATATATTATCATTATTATTATTATCATTATATGATTGAACGCCACGCATCCATTTCCAAGTATGTATATTAGAAGGTTTGGGGTGATGTACAGGTATTATATATTAGAAAAAATAAGGTACTCAGAGATCTGGATGGATGTACATTTACAGATTTTTATTAATATGTCACATGTTTTTATAAATCATATATTAGCGCTTACATCTACTGTAGTAGATTCTTCAGAGGAATCTACTAGAGTAGATGCAAGCGCTAATATATGATTTATAAAAATATGTGACATATTAATAAAAATCTGTAAATGTACATCCATCCAGATCTCTGAGTACCTTATTTTTTCTAATATATATATATATATATTAGAGAATTAACATTATATATATATATATATATATATATATATATATATATATATAATGTTAATTCTCTAAATGAAGTATTAACAGTAACTGCACGATAAAGTGTAGTATATTGCCACTTAAGTGTGGCTGACCCCTAGGGGTGGATGTTACTGTTGCTTTTAGCCCCAGGAGGACATCTCCTCCAGCTGGCTTATCGACACACGACTGTGTCCTGTTTGCCAAGGGAGTTATCCCTCTCACCTCGACCAGCAGCACGAACGTATCCGGATTTCAGGGTTATTTCCCTTCGTCGGCGTTCGACAGCTGATGACCTTGGTGAGAGAGACAAAAACCTGGCAAACCTTATATCTTCTTTTCCAGTGAGATTCTTCACTGATATAAGCAACAGTAACATCCACCCCTAGGGGTCAGCCACACTTAAGTGGCAATATACTACACTTTATCGTGCAGTTACTGTTAATACTTCATTTAGAGAATTAACATTGCTTGTTTTCACCTTTTCAATATCAGTGAAGAATCTCACTGGAAAAGAAGATATAAGGTTTGCCAGGTTTTTGTCTCTCTCACCAAGGTCATCAGCTGTCGAACGCCGACGAAGGGAAATAACCCTGAAATCCGGATACGTTCGTGCTGCTGGTCGAGGTGAGAGGGATAACTCCCTTGGCAAACAGGACACAGTCGTGTGTCGATAAGCCAGCTGGAGGAGATGTCCTCCTGAGGCTAAAAGCAACAGTAACATCCACCCCTAGGGGTCAGCCACACTTAAGTGGCAATATACTACACTTTATATATATATATATATAAATGCACAGGCGTGGTTGTGTGGTAAGAAGCTTGCTTCTCAGTAGCATGGTTCCTGCTTCAGTTCCACTATAGGCTCTGGTTGACCAAGGTATTGTCAGTGGATTTGGTAGGCGGAAAGTGAAAGAAGTCTGTCATGTATATATATGTTTGTGTGTATGTATCAATCAGTTTCATTTCTGTATTTCTTGTCCATAGAGAAAGAGCCGGACTCTAACATAGATTCAAGGTTCCTTCATTGGAACTTTTATCAACACCATCTAGGTATTTGTGCATATGTGTGTGTGTGCAGTATTTGGTGTTAGTGTATGCGCAGATTTGTGTGTTTGTTTTATGGATGCGTTTTTACGTATATATTTGCATGTCTAGAGGCATGAATATGTATTTATGTGCTAAATTTTTGGAAAGCTTTACATATCTTTACAGTTCCATGTATGTATGTATGTATGCATGTATGTATGGGGGTAGAAGACACTCACCCAAGGTGTCATGCAGTGGGACTGAACCCTGGAACCATGCTGTTGGGAAGCAAGCTTCTTACTACGCAGCTAAGTCTGCACCTAGACATACGGAGGGAGGGACAGACGGACGGGCAGTCAGGCAGACAGACAGACAGACAGACAGACAGATACACAGAAAGACAGACAGACAGACAGATAGAGAGAGAGAGAGAGAGAGAGAGAGAGAGAGAGAGAGAGAAGTTTTGCTTCAAAATAGCCATTTATATATTTTAGCGTGCATTTAGTATAGAAAAGTAGAAACTGCAGTTTCATCTTTAAAAAGTATGCCGTATAAACGTACAGTGCTAAAAACACAGAAGTACACCGGGTAACAGACGAAAATCGTCAAACAGTGTAGTGGAATTGCTAAATCATGACTTCTGTGTCTGTTCAAATCATAGGAATAATGTGCAATAATAGGAAGTATCCACTATCAAACACATGCTTAAATATGATTCGTTTCTACTGATACAGGATTATCAAATCACTGGTGTGTCAAATAGCTGATGTG
>NC_142944.1:43729544-43744544 GCF_046866305.1 Octopus bimaculoides | reverse complement strand
AGAAGGACATTATCTTTTAGTAACCTGATCAGCTTCATCGTGACAATACCTTCCCTAAATTTGCTTACTGACATGTGAGCTTAGAGAAAGAGGCCTATAATTTTAAGCATATACTCTGCATCCTCTTTTATTGGATAGAACATATTATGACCCTCTTTAACATTCTGGGAAGCTTACTATTTCAAGGAAGCTTTGGAAGAGGATTTGCAGTAGACTTGCTTGTACCCCTTTGCATTTCTTTCAGCGGAATCCATCAGGACCAGTGACTGAATTTTATCTCATTTCATCAAGGGTTGAAATAATATCAGTTTTCTCTATTGCTATGCTATCAATAATTACTGTGTCCTCGTGTACTGCAGTGATGTTGAGGAACTCATCAGGCGTAGCGATTTGCAGAGGTACTAACAAAGATGTGAAAACATTTTTCCATTGCGCATTCAATATTTCACTTATCCTCTGGGGTTGCAGTAAGTGAGCCATTTACTTCAAATAGTAGTCTTATTGTATTTCATACTAAATCAGATGCTTTTGCAAATCAATAGAAAGCCTTAGCGTTTATCTTCCCATTTTTCACAAACAATGTTCGTTTGAGATAGGATTCCTCACTGTCCATTTGTGGCCTATTTAGACGATTTCAGATCTTTGTTCTATGAACATATGAATATCTTCTGTCATAGTGTTTGAACCCCGCCACTACTTGACAACCCATGTGTAAAATAGCGCTTCGACAAAAGACCAAGCTTAAAAATATATACAACAATCGTTTCGTTTGACTATATTCTTTCAAGTAGTGCCCCAGTATGACGACGTCCGATGATTGAAACAAGAAAAGGATAAGATAAATATATATATATGTGTGTGTGTGTGTGTGTGTGTGCGTGTGTAATTATTCATATCTATATATATGTATGCATACACATCTACATATATATAAATGCATCTATATACATATATATCTTTATATATATGTACACACATCTATATACATAAATGTACCTGTGTATATATAAATATATATTTATATATATGCATACACATCTTTACATATATATATATATGTCTATTTATTTATTTATTTATGTGTTTCAGCCAAGTGGCTGCGGTCATGCTGGTGCACCACCGTGAAATATATATTTGTATAAATACATTTGTATATATATATATATATATGTAAATACATCTATATATATACATATATAAATACATCTATATATATATACATGCATCTATATATAAATATGAATACATCTATATATATACATATATATATATAAATACATCTATATATATATACATATATATACATACATATATATATATATATATGTATATATATATATATATATATATATATATATATATATATATATATATATATATATATATATATATATATATATATATATATATATATATATATATCTATATATATATATATATAAACATATATATATATATGAATACATCTCTATATATATACATATACATATATAAATACATCCATATATATATATGCATATATATATATATATATAAATGCATCTATATATATATATATATATATATATATATATATATATATGAAAGAAGGTTTGAAAATAAAATCTCAATGATGTTTATTCACTTGACCGGTTTCACATTTTTAGAAAAAGATTGTCAAAAGTAAAATGTAAAGCTTTGTTGTTAAGTACTGGTTATATATATGCATATATATATGTATATATATATGTATATATATATGTATATATATATATATATATATATATATATATATATATATATATGTATATATATATATATATATATATATATATATATATATATATATATATATATATAAATTTTTTTTCTCCGTGTTTTTCTCCTTGTCTCCGTATTCTTTCTGTTGAAGAGCGTAACTCGAAACGTCAAAGACTTTCCGTATTCCCGAGCGTCATACTAATATATACTTTTGTTATTTACACCACCTGTCCTCGTCTGTTGTTATTTTTTGTATATTCTCCCATATATATATATATATATATATATATATATATATATATATATATATATATATATATATATATATAAGTTTCCAGTAAATTTCGTAATCGCTACCAATATAGCATAAGACTTCACCCCAAAGGATCATTCATTAGATTCCTCAAGGGTCATACAAATTTGAAACCTTGGAAATATATATATATATATATATGTGTGTGTGTGTGTGTGTGTGTGTGTATACGTACATATTTTTTATCCAGTTTCAGAACACAAGCTGTGGCCATGCTGGGGCACTGCCATTTGTTAAAGCTACGTAAGTTTACTACACGAATGCTTTTTAGGAATTGACATTTGGTGCATGAGGGAGTTTGGTGCCGCTGTCCGCATCTGCACCACCAGACGCGAAGTTGGCTCATCTGGAACACTTGAGAGGAAGAAGTCCAGCTTTATTTTGAAAACACCTACATCCACCCCATGCAGGTCTCTCAGTTCCTTTGGGAGGATATTGAAGAGCTGTGGTCCGCTGAAGCCTTGACTATTGCAGTATATTTTCCTATATCTTGATGGCAAATTTGGAGTCCTTGGCACTCACACACACACACACATATATATATATATTTACACATAATATCGAAGAAATATAATCTAATAAGGAGAAGAGTGTGTGTGTATGTTTAGTCATGCGTGTGTTGAGGCATATTTGCACACGAGTATATAGATATGGGAATTTGTGTAGATATACGATTAAGGTATA
This sequence comes from Octopus bimaculoides, assembly GCF_046866305.1. Lineage (NCBI taxonomy): Eukaryota > Metazoa > Mollusca > Cephalopoda > Octopoda > Octopodidae > Octopus > Octopus bimaculoides. The sequence goes on along the minus strand of NC_142944.1, from coordinate 43,741,807 downwards.
CATATAAAGAAACTGTACAAACATACACATACAGGTGCAAAAAGAGGGGGCACACACATATACGTATAAATACACACACATAATATATTGTATGTATATATATATATATATATATATATATATATATATATATATATATGTATATATATATATATATATATATATATATATATATATATATATATATATATATGTATATATATAATAATATATATATATATATATATATATATATATATATATATATACGAACACACATATATACACTCCGATACACACGTTCATATTAATATACAGGTCTGTACCTATATATGAAAGTAATCACATACATATCTATAAATTTACACACATAGGTACATATAAGATTCATACCTAGATATGCATACATGTGTACATATGCCAGCAGTAAAATATACGTAATTATAAGGTATAGTAACAAACAACATAAAATCAGTATTAGTTAGAATAGGTATGTTGAGAGTGGGGAAGAGGTACAAGAAAGGGAGTACATGGACACATTATACAAATAAAGTACAAAATAGTATAGGTATATTACATACTAAGGAAAGATATAATTTCCTATTACCAAACAAGTGGAGGGGAAATGTGTAGGGAGAGATAGATAAAGAAACAGACCTATATATGGTGGGTCATGCATTAGTCAGAAGGAAATGTTAAAGAAAAATTGTACAAAGACAGAGTAAAATATAGTAATGTAAAGGGGATGTGATGAGTAATTTTATTCCATAGTAATTATATTCCATAGATATATTTTTTAAAATATCAAACTAAGCAAATGGTGAGTGAAGAGTTATTTTAGATTAATGAATAGCAATTTGGACCTGTGTTTATATGAATAACTTTTTCATCCCTAGTATTAACTAAATTTACATTCATTCGCATTGTTATTATGTTATAGCTTTCTTCTAAACGTAACCTACAAGTTTTATTATTGTTTCAATAAGAGGAGGCAGAAGATAGGATTTTCCAAGAGATAGATTAATTAGTGTTTTTTTTCTTTTGAGGTACCAAATTTTTTTAGATAATCCTGTACTATTCTCTTTTCGATGGTCCCTAAAAGAAATTCTCGATTTAATTGAGTTTTGTGGGTAACCCACGTATATGTATCTAGAGGAGTCCTGAGTTATGATAGCTGCTTGGTATATAACATCTTTCATTTTACAATTTCTGTCTACTTCAAAGGCATTTGGGTCTCGAGAATTGCAATTTGAGTTAGTGGTATTGTTGGAATAATAAAGTTACTAGCAGTATTGTTGTTGTTAATTGTAGGATTATTGGAGGTACTAAGTACAGTATTATTAGTTTATTTTATTATTATAGAATAGATCCAGTCTTTTATTGTTAAAAGAAGAAATTATCCTAAAAAGATTTAGAGAAACTGAAAATCCTAATCTAATTTTTTTATCAAACATTTTAGCATATTTAGAGTTTTTAATGTTTTTATTAATTATCATTCTAATGGATCTAATAAAGTTAGATTTTAAATGTTTGGCAAAAGGGATTATAATCCAAGTAGTAGTATTACTGTTTGCTTTATTAAAAGTTTGGGTTGTGTTTAGAGGGTCAGTCATTCTCATACAAGGTATTGGTTTCTTTTTTGCTATTTTATTCCTATCCTTATTACTTTGAGTGCTACGGTTATGCATGTTACTGCAGGAACTTGGAGTGTTTAGATTATTCTTATTTTTTCTGTTTATTGGCATAATGTTTCTATTTTTATCTCTAATTATACAGTTGTGGTTTTGCTGTAAGTATTCCTTGGTTTATTTATATTAGTCTGGTTAAGAAGGTGGTAATTACTAAAATTTATTTTATTCTTTTCATTAGTAAAAATGTTGGTTGTGGTGCTCGCATTGGTCATGTTTTTTTAGTATGGTTATTGTAGTGATGATTGTCGTGTTTTTTGTTGATGATGTGTTTATGAGTTTTTTATACGCTTATTAGGGTGTAATAATTCATCAGGTGACTTGGATTCATTAATACTATCTATGTTGTTCGTTTCATAATTATGTTTAATATGATTAGTACTAGTGCTATCGTTTTTATTATACTTAATTTCATATTTATATCCTGCCTTCTTAAGTGCTAGGTTGTAATAGACCTTATGTTTGTTAAATATTTATTCGTTAGATGATAGTAGATTTATTCTTCTCTCTATGTTAGTGGTCAGGTTTTCTATAATGTTATAGGGGTGGTTGCTGTGCACATTTATGTATCTAATATTAGTGTTAAGTTTATGGTAAGGTTGGTGGACAGAAGTATTAAGATTGAAGTTGACGTCTAGGAAGTTGAGTTATTATCGTTTTCAATGGTAAATGATAGTCCTTGATTTTTTAAAAAAGTATGTAGTCTTTTTCGTAGAGTTCTAGGTGTTCCTAACTAAGAATATACATACAAACATACATACATACATACATACATACATACATATATATATATATATATATATATATATATATATATATATATATATATATATATATATATATATATATATATATATATATATATACATGTATGTATGTATATGTATTAAAAAATATATATATATTAAAAGTGTGCACACGTTTATGAATATTAGATTAAAACAGACATCTATGCATGTAACGATGCAACGTTAAGAAATGTATTCTCAACTCACCTACTGACTATCTCTGGAATTGCAATACGTTCTGGTCCTGCGTATTATGCTTCATGTAAAGTAACAGTGATTGAAAAGTCAGTGGTGTTGAAATCAGCTCCCGAGTTAAATAAAAATTAGTTATGCGCAACTGAAGCAGTACTAGAACAAAATAAGCATCTGTGTATGATATTTAATGCAGATATATAACGAAAAACTAACAACGAAATTCGTCCGATGATAATTTCTGTTACGAACTGAAAAACAGTGAGAATTTGTGCTTGAAGTTTCTTCTATATCATGCTAATTGACCTATAGCTGTTAACACTCCGCGTCAGGATTAACCTATAGCTGTTAACACTCCGCGTCAGAATTAACCTATAGCTGTTAACACTCCGCGTCAGAATTAACCTATAGCTGTTAACACTACGCGTCAGAATAAACATTGGAACAATAGTTGCTAAGTGGTGATTCTATACTCTTCACAATCTTCGAGTTCCTGAACCAACATCTCACTACCAGATGCTGCTTAAAGTCATTCTCCAGACAACTATGTTTAATAGTACAAATATAACAGTAGCAAACGGAAATCGTCTGGCAGTGGTTATAATGCTAGATGCACATATATTCCCTGTTGGAGCCTGTAGGAACCATGCACCCATGCATCTAAACACTGACGTAGCTTTTATCTCTTACTTGTTTCAGTTATTAGACTGTGGCCATGCTATAACTCAGCCTTGAAGAATTTTAGTTGAACAAATTAACATTAGTACTTATGTTTTGTAGAGTTTGGTACTTATTTTATTGGTCGCTCTTGCTGAACCGCTAGGTTAACACACCAACACTGGTTATCAAGCCTAGACACAAAAGATACCACACACACACACATACGCATATATATGTATATATATATATGGGACAACTGAAGATCGGTAATATTCTTTATGTTGCATGTCTCATTTCTCTGTTTGTTTTTTCGTTGTTCGAAAAAAGTTCGTTTTCTGTCTTCGTCTTTATGTTTTCGTTTCTCATTGTGTTTAACGTTTTTTTTTATGTCCTGTACCCATATATGCTTGTATGTATACATATAGATGTTGGTATGTACATATATGTATGGATATATGCATATAATTATATATTATTTATGCTATTACATGATCGAACGCCACACATTGCCTCCAAGTAAGTTATATTTTCTACAGCGCATTCTACTACTATTGCTGTCACTTCCCTGTCTCTATCTCTCTCCCTCTCTTGTTCTTCATCCTTTCTATTTTTCTCCCCCAACCCTCCCCGATTCTTCTCTTCCTTTCACCGTTCCCTCTCTCACTCCTCCTCCTTGACCCTCTCGTCGCTGACACGTGACGAAAGGGATTATTTCTTTCTACTTCCTACCTTTCTACAGAAAAGACGTGAATTTTTTTTCTCTCTCATTCACATCTAACTTCGCGTTCCTTAAAGTTTGTTGTCACTGTCCTGTCTTGTTTTTACTGTCTTGTTCCCACTTTCACCCACCGCAAAAATTTCCAAATTTTAATTAATTTGCTTGCGGTAAGAACTGCTCCAACGAAGTCGCGTATTGTCATTGCCTTCGAAACGCGGAGTAGTTGGAGCAGGGATAACTGAAGATGGGTAATATTCTTTAGGTTGCATGTCTCGTTTCTCTGTTTGTTTTTTTTCGTTGTTCGAAAAAAGTTCGTTTTCTGTCTTCGTCTTTATGTTTTCGTTTCTCATTGTGTTTAACGTCTTTTGTGATGTCCTGTACCAATATATGCTTGTATGTATACATATAGATGTCGGTATGTACATATATGTATGGATATATGCATATAATTATATATTATTTATGTTATTATGTATATACATACATATACGATGGGCTTCTTTCATTCTCCGTCTACCAAATACACTTACAAAGTTTGGGTCAACCCAGGGCTATAGTGGAAGACACTTGCTCATGATGTCACGCAGTGAGATTGAACCTGAAACCATAATGTTGGGGAGCAAGCTTCTTACCACACAGCCACGCCTGCACATATTGTGTGCTAAGACAAAATTCGTGGTTACAGGTATTGTTTGTTATCGCTTTTGTTGCCATCTGAATTCCGTACGCATGCACCGACACTACCTCTGGGATTGCAATATCGCCTAGTTCTGCATGTTCTGATTCATATAGAGAAACAGTATTTGAACAATCACTGGGATAGCAATTAACCGTGGGGTTCAATAAATATAACTGCTTCTGTTGCATATCCGTTCTATGCAACAGAAGCAGTTATAGATCAAAATAACCATCTGTGTTTCATAATTGCGATGCAATTAACTATGAAAGTCTTGCGCTCATCGTTCTATTTACAGAACTTTTAAAGTTAATTGACGTATTTCATGAAATTGGCAGATTTCAGTGACTGATCTTGGTTAATTATATTTTTTATTTATGCTAATTTTTCTAACCAAAAATATCTTTTGACTTATATGCGAAAATTTATCCGAAATTAAATAGATATCTTCTTTTATGGTTTATCGTTTAGTCGTTTCAGTCATTGGACTACGGCCGACAAAGTATCAGACTTATTCTTAAGTCTGTTACCTATTAAATAGATTTATTATACTAAACCGCTAAGTTATTGAGACGTAAGCAATGCAACACCGGTTGTCAAGAGGTATATTACGGAAAATATGTATGGCATCCAATGCGCCATAACGTGTTTTATTAAAATGGTGTACTAACTACATAGCTGTTGCAGAAGCATTACGCAATCTTGCACACAATCACATCAGCGTTCTACACTAAATTCGATGATAGATGTTAAACGCTCAAATATTGACGCCGTCTTTGTAACATATATGCTACGCCTGCAGCACATTGATGGCGCAAGAACGAATGATTTCCTGCTTAAGTGCGAGCTCTCCAGCTCTTTTGCTACCGTTGTCCAATCAGTACGTAATATTTTCCATCCATTGCCCTCTTTGCTTGCCTTTTGATCTACTACCTTCTACTCCCCCTACCATGATAATGTTTTCCAAGCCTCTGCTTCTTCGAATATGGTCATAATAGATAAGCTTTTGTTTTTTTTCCACAATGATCAGGAGTTGTCGTCTTTCACCTACTTGTAACACCCATTCATCTGTCTAATAAACCCTTGCAAGAGATTTGTAACATTCTCCTATGCACCCACATTTCGAACACATTGTGTTCTCTTCAAATGTGTTCAGAGTCTATGCTTCGCAACGCTAAATGCCTATTGACCAAATGAGCTCTAGCACTACTGAACACATTACAGTGACCATCGGCTTGGCTTATGCTCAAAGGACGAAACACATGTCGAAACAGCGATGTCACGGAATCCTGTGCGCTGATGAGCCGAATGTGCCGAACACACTGTGGTCGCAAATAAGAAAAAAATATTCATCTATAACTAGCACTATGGTGATCATCATATTTTACACCTGAACTTACTCAGTCCTATTAAAAATAATGATGCAATAATCGTTCCAAACTTCTCTGTACACAGTGCAAATAACCACTTTTTATCGGCACCGATCGCTGAAAGTATAAACAGAGACAGCGATTTGGCTTAGTCTCGTGGGTTCAGGTGATTCTAGCTGAGGAAACACATGTCGATACACCTGTGCCTCGGAATCTCGTTCACCAATAAGTTGAGTGTATTGAATATATTGTCGTCGTAAAAGATTGCTTCACATTCTTCACCGAACGTTTATCATAGGTTTATGACGTCAAAAATATCTATGTGTGTGCACTTATCTATTGCTTTGTATTTATAGATTATATATAGTTTCTTTGTTTTTTATTTTTTTCATTTATGTATTCATTTGTTTTTATCGTTTGCCTTTCAGCAAACCGTTATCGAATATACATACATATATATATATATATATATATATATATATATATATAAATAGATTTTTAGTCAATACCACGTTATTATGTATTTCCGTCGTGCGGCAAAGCACTCAGAAACGCGCAATATACAGCTATGGTATACATATACATACAAGCGCAAACATATAAATACTCACATACACGCACACTCATATATATACATGTACATAAACTTATATACACATGCAAACATGTGTGTATGTGCGTTCGTGAGCGTACTTATATCTATATGTCTCTTTTAATATTTATTTTGATATATATTTCTTATTTACTTTCGTATTGAGAGTGGTGATTGTGCTTGAGTGGAGAATAATATGACATGTTTTTATGATGAATTAGCTTCTTTTAATTTTGGGAAGAAAATATGTTTTTATAATTTTTGTGTTTTCGTATAGGCATACATATAAACATGCATACATACACATACGTACATACACACACACATACATACACGCACGCACGTTACGCGCGCACGCACACACACACACACACACACACACACACACACACACATATATACATGTATGTATATATGTATGTAGTCTCCAACCCCTCCATCGACTTTCTTGACATTTATGTTAGCATCCACCACTCCCTTCTCACCACCTCCATCCACTACAAACACACAGACTCACTCTCCTACTTAACTTCTCCTACCCTATCCACATCAAACTCTCCATCTTGTACTCCCAGTCCTCCGTCTACGCCGGTTCTGCAGTGACGACTTCGGGATAGTCTCAACTCGTGGCTCTACTTCATTGTACGTGGGTTGTTGTTGTTGTTGGCACTCCGTCGCTTACGACATCGAGGGTTCCAGTTGATCCGACCAACGGAACAGCCTGCTCGTGAAATTAACGTGCAAGTGGCTGAGCACTCCACAGACACATGTACCCTTAACGTAGATCTCGGGGAGATTCAGCGTGTCACAGTGTGACAAGGCTGACCCTTTGAATTACAGGGGGAATTAGGGTGTACGTGGGTACCTCCTCATCATTACCCAAACTGCTCCCAGTCATGCATGGTCCGTTGACCATGACTCTCCTCTCTCTCCCTGAATTCACTCCATCCTTACTCTCCTCTCTTTACCCCTCACGTACCACCTCTCCACCTTACCCTGCCACCATACCATTCTTCGAGCCTTCCGCCGATTTCAGTCAAACCCCTCCATCTTCCACATCTTTTTCAACACACCTTTCCTCCTTCAAACGCTCCCATAACCAATGTAATTTTATAGTCCGTAGTTTCTTCCCCACTTCTGGCGCCTAACCTCCCTCATTCCTTGCTCTCGCCCACGCTGTCAAGCGTCCCCAAATTTCCAACACCACTATCCTCACCGGCATCCAGCACCTCCCTACCACATCACCAATTCATTTACCTACACCTTCCGTATATCCTGTTCTCCTTGTCTTTCCCTGTGTATTAGCCAAACAGGACGCCGCTTAACTGACCGGTCTCTGGGACATGAGACTCGGTAATGACCCCCACACCGGTCTCACGCCACTTCCGTTCATCGGTCATTTGCTACAACCTCTGTCTGTGTTCGGACTGTCCTTGCACAGATGCCGCCCAGACTCCTGTCTCCGCCCAGAACAAGGATTGGTTTTTCTCTCTTCATTCCTTTGCTCTTATTGGTCTTAATTCGTCATCTCTCTCATCTAAACACACATTCCCAAACACCTCCTACCTTTCACTACCCTTCCTCCTCCACACCGACATCTGTACACCGCCTAACTCAGTACCCTCACCACACACAGACACCATTATGCAAACACCGCTTAACTCATGCCATTATTCATACACACTCATATGCACACATACATTCCTTCCCACTACACATACACAAGCACCCAGCACTTCACGTCACCTAACTACCGTCATCCTTATCCTGCCTTGCACCACCATGCAACCCCACTCTGCAACACACACACACATATACGTCAGGTGGCCTCACACACATATACAAGCACCCTAACACACATACTCATATGTACAAACATAGAACATCACATCATACATACATATATTACACCTGCTCATACACATATTCACTTATCAGCACACACAATACACACGCACACAACAGGAATAAACACGTACCATTTTCACGCATAAACACAGACACAATAGACACGCACACTATAGTGCCACATACACAATTGAGACACAAACACACACAGAAACGCACACAGAAACACAAACCTACACACACGCACAAATGCTACTTGCACAGGTACACATTAGCTACAACATACATTTGCACACACATACTATACACAGCCATTCATACTCCCATACATATACACACGTCCGCACACACACATACACACACTCACATACACACATACAGACATGAATATACGGAGAACATATCACTCCATACAGCGCACATATTTGTTTACTTATACACACACACACTTCTGGTCATCTCAACATGTGAAACCTTTAATTCCGACTTTCGACGTACTTTCCCCTCTCCGTTCTCTCTTTCTCTTCCCCCTCTCTCGCTCTTTCACACACACACACACACACATACACCACACATCCCTTCCTGCCGAAGAGCGTAGATTCGAAACGTCAAAGCCTCTGCCACTGCTTTTGCTGAGTGACAACCTGCTGGTTGCTTCCTCATCTGTCTCTGTCTGCTGTTTTCTGTACATTTGAACCATACATATATATATATATATATAGGAATGAGTGTACAAACGAAGCAGAAAGGACACTCAACACATCCGCTAGGAGTTACATGTATTATTTTAAACGGTTCGATTCGGTCTCATGCGACTTAAAGTTTCGCAGCCTTGTAACAGAAGCCCGCCTCATTCAGACCTTAGATTACCAAATGGAGAGATGCAAGATGTGTGCGCGCGCATATATGCTTTTGTTATTTATGTTTGCAGGTCTGCTAGTGTGCAAAATGTGGTATTTACATGTTTGGACGTATGAATGTGTGGGTGTGTGAGAGAGTGAGTGTGTGTTTATGCCTGGAAGAGCATATACGGGTATGTGCTTGTGCGTGCGTATATATGCTTCTGTTATTTATGCATGTGCGTGTGAATGTGTGTGTGTGCTAATGTGTGTGTATGATTATGTGTGTATATGCGCGCTTGAGTGTGCCTTTATGTGTGTGGGCGTGTGGAGGAGTATGTGTGTGGGCCTGTGGAAGTGAGTGGGAAATAGATGCTTGTGTGTGTTTATATGTGTCTATGAGTGCACGCCACGGATATGGAGGCGAAATTAAGGATTATCAGATGATAAATATGGCTGTGAGCCTCAGTCTACGTAGGAATTGGTGGTTGGTAACTTTGTCTTTGGCTGTAAAACAGCCAATACAGGGGAGCAGCTGATGTTAAGCTGGTATTTCTCGGTTGTCAACTGCCAATGGTATGAAGTTCACCAGGTGACATACCTCATGTGGTAGCAAAAGGATAGCTCTTATTTTCTTATAATAAATGCTGCACGTTGATGGAAGATGTCCAGTCTCTCACGAAGGCAGATCTGACAGTTGTGAGCGCCGAGTGAATAGGATGGTTCTCTATCGACGATGGTCCATTCTATGCTAGATGTTTTATTCTGGGACTCACGGAGCCTCCAGAGGAAGCGAGACATTGGAGTAGAATTCTCTCTATCTTTGCATATGAGCGAATGCATGTGCTATGTGTACAATTCCGTACAGCGCCTTGTGATACCGTCGGATGGTGTAAGTGGGTCTCTGTAGACTACAGCCCTTGGAAGGCCAGATCCTCATAGAAGGAAACTAATAGCGTTTCTAAGGTTACAGGTTGGGGTTGTGCAGATGCATGTTTACGTCCAACGATAGGAAGCTCCTAGATACGTTAGTGGAAACTTCTAGGCTGACTGGAGGACTGAATGAGATTATTTTAATCTTTCTAGTCCTCTTCTGGTGCAGGGTGGGAGTTTGGAGTCCTCTGTATATGTTAAACTTCTCGGTAAAACCACTCGTAACCACAGCGTCGTTGTAGTGAGGAGGAGGCCGAGTTAAAGATCTCCCTATTGACCGAGAAATTTAATTAACGCCTAAGACTAGGTTTTCTAATTACAGGGGTGGGGATCGAACTTCTGTGGATGCCTACAATTTTCTCGTTGAGCTTCCTGTAGGAGTAGTATTTGCCCGTATTCATGTCTAGGGTCATGTCTAGAAAGCCGACCGTGGTTAGGCTGGTCGTAACTGTTATGGACAAGCCGAATATTTTTATTAGGTCCTCCGTGAAATTATCTGTGGCGTGGCCGTTCATATGGTTTCAGATTACCTGGCCATCATCCCTAGAAAGAGCCGACCTGTGTGGATGTGTACGTTTCTTGAGAGTGTTCAAGATAATTAACCTTGAGTCGGAAATCTCAGTCCTGTCGTAGTTCGCCATAGAAACGTTGAACAGTGAACCGCCTTCTTTCTTCACCCAGAGGATGCCCGTGTATGTATCAGGCACTAACGCACACACACACAATTGCATACAGGCACACATGCTCACCCATACAACCAATAACACATCCACATCCACGCATTCATTCATCTTATGTGTGTGTATATATATATATATATATATATATAGTTGAAATTTATAGAAAAACAAAAGACGAAAACAGATGTATGAACAACAAGCAGGTGTATTATTAGTTTGACGCTCGTAAAAGTGAGAAAGTATTTTACGTTTCGAGCCTACGCTCTTCGAGAGGGAATTTTTCAAAAAAATTGTGGATCTAGCGGTCAAGCATGGCGTCCGCGTCACACACCGGTCTTACTTTTGCCACATTCATGCATCTAGGCACCATCAGCTTCCTATCGATCGACGCAGTCAAATAAATTCCTTTTTCTGAAGTAACTGGTGTCGCTAAGCATCTGATATTCTTTGACAACACCATGTGACCCTCCTTCGGTAATCTAAAGCTTGAGGCCAGCGAAACTTCAAACTGTATAAAATAATCTGTTTGGTTGTTTGTTTCTGTCTGTCTCTGTCTGTCTGTCTGTGTGTGTGTGCGTGTGTCTCTCTCTCTCTCTCTGTTAATATATATATATAATATTCTGCAAGCATTCCATTAAATGCCTTATAGTATTTTACTCCATGCAACTAATGAGTTAAAATTTCTTCCGAAGGTGGTGGACAACCCTTAATAATTGATAGGGATTAATACCTTTTGTTTCACAGCACCGCCCGTAATCGAACAAATCGACATTTCTTGCGATATTATTTTGTATGCTGCTTATCCTGTCGATCACTTTTGTCGAACTACTAAGTTACAGGGACATAAACTAACCAACAACGGTTATAAAGTTGCATTGGGGGACAGACAGAAAAACACAGGTGCGCGCGCACACAGACAGAAACACATATGTGTGCATACTATTTATTGGTATTTAGCAGAATTAGCACAATTACATACATGACATTGTAATTGTTTTATAATTTGTTCTAGAACTATCTATGGAAATATCATTATTGCCGGTATATAAATTCATAACCCCTTGGTCCGTAACTAGTTTGATAAGTGGTAACGCACAAAACGCTCGGCTCATAAGTCACTCTGTTGCTTCTGCTAAATATAAATAAAAAATGTAAATATATATACTAATACTTTTAGTTCTAGTTTTCCTATTTCTATCACTAAACTTGTACATGTATATGTGTTCTCGTCTTCCAAATCAACTCTCAAAGCTTTGGTATGCCCAAGGTTCTAGTAGAAGACACTTACCCAAGGTACTAT
>NC_142944.1:43722044-43724544 GCF_046866305.1 Octopus bimaculoides | reverse complement strand
ATATATATATGGATATATACACTCACACACATATATATGCATATATACATATATACACATACATATAAACACGCGTATATAAACAGACACATATACATACATATATATATATATATAGATACACACACACATATTTATATACATACATATATAACTCTTAAATTATTTCAGCTTTAAGGCCGCGGTCATGCTGAGGTACCACCGTTGGGTGTGTTACGCAACCATCTCACACCTCCTCTGATATGTGGAATTTAGTGAATGAGGTAGTTTCATGCTGCTGCCCTTATTTGTGTTTCCTGCCGTGATGTAGGCTCATCTGGAACCCTTCCCAGGAGGATATCCAGTTTTGTTTTGAAGACACCAACATGCACACCATGCAGGTCTCTCACGCATTTTGGAAGGACATTGAAGAGCGGTGGGCCATTGAAACCCAGGCTGTTGTAGCATATGGTCCTGTATTTTGACGGCGATACTGGGGTCTTTGGTATTATTCATTGGCGCTCTGTTCTCCTGTTTGTGTAACATTCAATGCTACATACATCTTCTACATATTTGGGAAACTCTGTCTGTGGATGTGTTTGTGGAGTTGTTATCTAACTTCTCCTACATCCTTCTATCGATTTTGCTGAAACTTGACACGTAAGTAGAACCCATGTCTGGAAACCTCATGCTATACTCAGATTGTTGAAAAATATCGATAATAGGGCTCCTGAAAGGGATCTTTATATATATCTATTATATTTCATTTTAACAACTAAAGGAAATAACCCGTTCGCCCAGATTTTAACAAACAAAGGAAATAACTCATTCATTTTCCTAAATTATTTGGTATAAATCAAACTGAGTATGCATATTTCTAAGTATTTGAACTATTACAGTTATTTTCGTCATTTATACAGTACAACCCTCAAACAAGTAAACAGTATTTTCCTAAACAACAGATTCACTTAGTTCGATTAGTGAATTATTCACGAATATACCAACACTAGCGCCACTGAGGGTTATATTCTCTCGGAACGTACAAAAGCCCTTTTCAGACTTATTTACTTTGAATTGTTATTATCTCATATCTGATTAGCCTGTTATTATGTAACACGCTTCACGATTTTAGCATACATATCTTATTAGTATTTCTTCCTAAGTTCTATATACTCTGGGAACGCATTAAAACCCTTTTCGGGGCAATTTTATTTGAATTCTTACTATCGAGTAGCTAATTTCATGTTATTACATAATTGACTTCACAATATGGATATATACACATATACATGTATATACATATGGATATATATACATATACATATATATTACATATATATGTATATACATGTACATATATATGTAAAGCTGTGTATATGTGTATGTATATACACATGTATATATATATATATATATATATATATATATATATATATATATATATATATATATATATATATATATATATATATATATATATATATATATATACGTATATGTATATACATATGCGGACATTGATATGAGTAACGATACAGCTTTCCATGTACATATTACGAAGATGATGGCAATATAATGTAGATGGTTGGCCGGATGAATCCTTAGAAAATGCTGAACGAAGGAACAGAAAACCATGATGATCTAATGGAGGACATTTGTCCTTAGCCATTTAGATTAATGCTCCCAATGATGGTTACCACATAGTCTAAAATTAACGTGAAGCTTTGCAAAATAAATCGTCTCAATACATGACTGCTACTAGGAGACACTGAAAAAGTTAAAACACTTTTTCCCAGAAAAAAAATAAGCCAGGAGTGCATGCAACGATATACATCTCGAAAATCGTAGTTGTGCAAAACATTTGGCCTTGAAAGTTACACAAACAGCAGAACGGGGCACCACTGCATAACACCAAAAGTCCCAACATTGCCATCAGGATACGGGATCTCATACTGCCACAGGTTGGGTTTCAGGACCCACAATTTTTCAATATCCTACCACAAAGCCTAAAAGACCGTTTTTTTTTTATGTCAAGGCTCTCGTTGCTATTTGCAATCATTTCAGTGACGTTTCTCTTAGTCCGTTTGCCTGTCTGAGATCTTAATGCGCGCGCGTGTGTGTTTGCCAGTCACAGAAATACACACGCAGAAGAATATCGACATCCATATGTGAATACGCAAGCGCATGCGCACGCTGGCACGCACCAATACACACGCAACAATGTCTCACACAGATAAACGAGGCCTCCATAGTAGACTAAGAGAAAAGTCACTGAAAAAATTGCAAATAACAGCGAAAGAGCTTTGACAAAAAAGTAAATAAATAAACTACTTACTGTTTAAACAAACAATCGATAAGTCAATTGGATATTTAACCAGTGACTAATAATAAAGAAGTAGAATTGAATCAGTGCGTTTGTTATTAATATTAGCGTAATGACTCTCTCTAGACGCAACAAAACATACATACGTACGTACGTGCGTATGTATGTTTTGTTGCATCTAAAGATATTTACATGCGC
>NC_142944.1:43657044-43707044 GCF_046866305.1 Octopus bimaculoides | reverse complement strand
ATATATATATATATATATATATATATATATATATATATATACTAGCAGAGTTACGCGGCGTTGCTCGGTATTAAAATGGCATAGTTTTTTTATTGTTTTATTTGTTTCAGTCATGTGACTGCGGACATGCTGGAGCACCGCCTTTAGTCGAAGAAATCGACCCCAGCATTTATTCTATGTAAGCCTAGTACTTATTCTATCGGAGTGTTTTGCCAAACAGCTAAGCTACTGGGACGTAAACACACCAACATCAGTCGTCAAGCGATGGTGGAGGTACACACACACACACACACACACACACACACACACACACACACACACACGTGCATGATTTTCTGTGACTATGTTCAGAAGTAGTCTGACAGCGGTGATACCAACAAGAAGCGGAATTAATACTTCGTCATCACTCTCAAGTCTAAAATTTCAATGGATCCAACTACATGCATGAGGAAGCTGACTTTTGAACTTGAAGTAGAGCCCCAAGACCATCAGCATCAGAACTGCTGTGAATGATTACTTGGGTCTCAAGGCCTCCACCAGGACGCCGAGACACCTGCTGACAGCACCTATGAATGCTAAGAGATTGGAGAGTTGCAAAAATTTCTCAGGTGTCTCAAGAAGAACGGATCCACTGTGAAGATTTTTTTTCTAACGAGATCACAGTGGATGCCGTTGTGAACCGCAAAAACGACCGGCACACTGTGGGCTCAACGGTTAACGTCAAATCCAAATTCGTGGCTTTCTGGATCTCAACCCTCTGGGCTATGCTGTGTTGGACATTTTGGAGCATGCCAACAACAAAACTTCCCACCTTAATGAGAAGTGAGCCATGATGACCAATGATTTCGTGGTGAAGAAACGTGCGGGATTCTGGGGCCGTGCGGAGGCCGTAATTGCAAAAAATTGAAGCCACATAGAATAACTTATTCATTGTGTAATTATATGTGAGTATTATTAACCTATTTTCAAATTACTAAACCCGTTGATGCACAATGAGAGAGTTTCAAATGTTACACCAATTTTGCAAGTTTTGCTTCCTCACCCTGTATATATAATAGGCGCAGGCATGACAGTGTGGTAAGAAGCTGGTTCCGGGTTCAGTCCCGCTGCGTGGCACCTTGGGAAAGTGTCTTCTACCATATCCCCGGGCCGACTAAAGACTTGTGAGTAGATTTGGTTGACGGGAACTGTAAAAAGCTCGTCGTGTATACACACACACACACACACACACACACACACACACACACATATATATATATATATATATATATATATATATATATATATATATATATATATATATATATATATATATATATGTATATATGTATGTATGTATGTGTGGGTGTCTGTGGCTCTGACTGTCCCCCACCACTGCTTGACAACCGGTGTTGGTGTGTTTACACCCCCGTAACTTAGGAATTCGGTAAAATAGTGATCGATAGAATAATTACCAGGTTTTCGACTGAAAACCCATCAAGGCAATGTTCCAGAATGGCCACAGTCAAATGACTGAAACAAATAAAGGAATAACAGACAGACTTGCGCAAATGCATCAATGAATTAACATTGATATTTTTTTCACCGTTGTTAAAATCATCTGAAACGGAACTGTCAAAGCGCGATATTCGAGCAATTTTGCTATTCAACTTCAAAAAAGGACGTAAAGCAGCTGGAACTGTTCGCGATATCAACGAGACGTATGTTGAGCAAATGACCAGTGAGTGGTCAGCTCGAAAATGGTTTAAACGATTTCGCAGTGGAGACCTGAGTCTTGAAGATCGTGAGCGTAGTGGACGCCCATCTGTCATCGATGACGGTCAATTAAAGACCGTCATTGAGAAAGATCCACGTAAAACCACTCGAGAACCAGCAAAAGAACTTCATATTAGCCAGAAAACCGCCTGCAACCATTTGCATGCAATCGGAAAATGTAAAAAAACAAGCTCGACAAATGGGTACCACATGATTTGAATGGAAATCAGAAAATATGCAGACATGAAATTTACTCGTCGCTTCTTCTCCGTAACCAGACCGATCACGACTGTATTGTAACTTGCGATGAAAAGTAGATTCTGTTTGGTGGTGTACTGCTGGACTCATCCACTGTAACTTCTTAAAACCCACAAAAACCGTTACTGCAGAAACATATTGCCATGAAATTGCTAAAATGAAAGAAAAACTACCTCTCCGTCCCAGACTGGTCGAACAGAAAAGAATCAATCATTCTTCATGACAATGCTTGACCACATGTTTCACTAATGACGCCCCAGAAGTTGAGGGAACTTCTTTACGAAGTTCTTCCCCACCCAGCTTATTCCCCAGACCTAAAAGTGCTTTCAAAAAGTCCATCAGCTCCAGAACTCCAGATTTTTATGTTACCGAAATAAACAAACCTGTAACTCAAAATGTGTTGATTGTAATGGTACTTACTTTGATGAATAAATTTTCCGCTTTGTTAAAATATATTGTGACGAATTTCATGTTGCTTACTTAGCCTGATATAATATATCAAATATGTATTCTCTGTATTCTTTTATTTGTTTCAATAATTAGACTGCGGCTATGTTGAGAAACCACCGTGAATTTTAGTCAAATGAATCAACTCCAATACATTTTCTGTAAGCTACTTATTGTATCAGTCTATTTGGCGAACCGCTAACTTTCGGGCATATAACGACACCAACAACAGTTGTGAAGAGGTAGTAGGGGATAAACACGGATACATACACACACACACACACACACACACACACACACACACACACAAACACCCACACACACACACACACACGACTGGGTTCTTTTCGTTTCCATTTACCAGATTTATTTACTGACTCAACCAAAACCTTGTGAGTGATTTCGGTAGACGGAATCTGCATGATGCCTGTCAAATACATGCACACATACATATGATGTATATGTATATAGGTATATATATATATATATATATATATGTATATACATATATATTTATATATGTATGTATGTATGTATGTATGTATATATATGTGTGTGTATCTTGATGTTTGTGTTTGTTCGCCACACCTGCTTGAGGATCGGTGTTTGTTTGTTTACTGCATTAATCTAACGGTTCGGCAAAATGTGGTTTGTACATTATGTACAGCACTTAAAAATTACAAATTAATATTGGAGTCGATTTTTCGCCGAAAACCCGTCAAGCCGTGCCCCAGCATGGCCGCAGTAAAAGATGAAAGAATATAATCATGCGTTTTTATTGAAGAACGAGAAACGAAAATGTATTCACCCAGTCACGCTGTACTTAAACTTCGAGAAAACCTATAGACAATACGTGTTTGTGTTGGCATGTATAGGTTTCGCCCTTAATGGGAAACCTACTGCAGACATTGATCTTTAAATGGATTTAGCAAGTTAAAACGTACAAAAGAATCACTAAAAATCGATTAATCATCGATTAGCTCACCCCCTACCACAACAAACAAAGCCACGAAACCACCAAGACACCAAGACATCAAGCTAACGATCACTTCGATCTTTTCATCTTAGATACATTCGCCCCACACCGTCCTGATTTCGTTGCCAGCTCGTTCCCTTCCCATCAAATTGATCGCCTCAAGAAATAAGAAACATTAACCGTCAGGTTTGTGTTAGTGTTTTACATTTAATGTGCTTAATGCGCATGCGTGTGCCAGCTACAACGTTTTTTTTTTTATTGATTCCAAATTTTTTGCCCATAAACGACAGATGAACGTTATGTTTTTTTATTAAATAGAGACAGTTATTAGGGAGATAGGTAGGTAGGCAGGTAGGTAAGTAGGTAGGTAGGTAGATAGATAGATAGATAGATAGATAGATAGATAGATAGATAGATAGATAGACAGACAGACTGCTTGGGAGTGGGCGGATGGGTAAGATATAGGACAAAATATCACACATGCACATACATGTATAAAGATACATATGCATGCACAAATACATGCACGCATACACTCACACACACACACACATATATGTATATATATATATATATATTTATATATATATATATATATATATATATATATATATATATATATATAGAGAGAGAGAGAGAGAGAGAGAGAGAGAGAGAGAGAGAGAGAGAGAAATATATATATGTGTGCGTGTATATGTGCATATAAATATATATATTTTTTTTATTTTACTTGTTTCAGTCATTTGACTGCGGCCATGCTGAAGCACCCCCTTAAGGGATTTTAATCGAACAAATGAACCCCAGGACTTATTCGTTCTAAGCCTAGTACTTATTCGATCGGTCTTTTTTGCCGAAATGCTGAGTTTTGGGTACGTAGACACACCAACATCCATTGTCAAGCAATGGTCTTTTGTAGTCGATTTGTAGACGGAAACTTAAAGAAGCCCGTTGTATATATATATATTCATGTATATATATATATATATATATATATATATATATATATATATATATATATATATATATATATATATATATATATATATATATACAACGGGCTTCTTTAAGTTTCCGTCTACAAATCCACTCAGAAGGCTCTGGTCGGCCCGAGGTTTTAGTAGAAGACTAAGGTACCACACATTGGGAATGAACTAGGAACCATGCGGTTGGGAAGCAAGCTCCTTACCGCACAATCACTCATGCGCGCGCACACAGGCATACACACGCGCGCGCGTACATATATATAAATATTATTTGTTTCAATAACCAGACAGCGGCCATGCTAGAGCGTTTTCAAGTTAGTAAAGCAGTTCGTCTAGAAAACTTATGTTTTTAAGCGTACTAATTCTACGAGTGTCTTATTACCTAACCGTTAAGTTAGAAAGACATGAAGTCATACCAGTGGTCAAGTGGTAGCATGGAGACAAGCATAACCCTCTCACACACAGACTTACATGTGCATTATACAGGACGGGTATCTTTTTTTTTTTATTACTTTCCGTCAAACAATAATCACAAGCGTTTGGTCAACTGGAAGCTATAGCGGAAGACTAACATGCCTAGTGTCCCACGCTGTAGGACTGAACCCGAAACTACGTGGTTAAGAAACAAATTTCTTACCGCGCAACCACGCCTCCACCAGTCAAGATTAAACACAAAACTTCTGGGCTTTCGTCCAATCCATTTTCTCCGTCTACTATTCATTGCATGATCGTGACACCTCCCCCATATAGTTTTATCCAAAGCAACTGTCATCACATTTTCCTGCTGAACTCTCAAGCATGACCTACTGAAACGTTTCTTTTATACTTTTACTTGTTTCAGTCATTTAACTGTGGTCATACTAGGGCACCGCTTCGTAGGATTTAAGTCGAACAAATCAACACTAAGACTTATTTTTTAAAGCCTAGTATTTATTCTATCAGTTGTTTATGCCGAATCGCTAAGTCACGGTATATAAACACACCAACACCGATTTTTAAACAGTTTCCGTCTATCAAGTCCACTCACAAGGCTTTGGTCGTCTCGTGGCTTTAGTAGAAGACACTTGTCCAAGGTACCACAGAGCGGGACTGAACCCGGAACCATGTGGTAGGGAAGCAAGCTTCTTATCACACAGCCACGCCTGCGTCTGTGGATATTATCTCATCAATACGTTCTTGGTCTAGCTCTAGGTTTTCTGCTGGTTGGCTCAGCTTGAAGAATCTGTCTTGCTATTTTTTACTGCAATATTCTAATCACGTGTCAGTAGTACCGGAGTTTGTGAACTCACAAAGCGTAAAATACTTTACAAAGCAATTAGGTAACATCTAATTAACCTACAGCTGCGACCCTGACAGGCGCTACTACTCAGGGTCAGTGGTGACCTGGGAACAATAATGATTCAGAAGTGGTCTCACAATTCTGAAAACCCTAAAAATCGCGAACCATGGCTCAAGTACCATGTATTTTTGAATCAATACACTCAACGATTATCCTAGCGGTATCTATTGGCAATAAAACGAAATATAAAAAATACCTCACACTTATAGGTTACCTGTATAGATGAATGACTCACACATATATAAATCTAAGCCATCTAAATTTATAAAGATAACACGTGTGCATTATTTACTTAGGGGCATCAAAGCAGTGATATAAAGCCTTTTTTTTTTCAGAAGCAGATATGTTTTAAGATGGACGCTGATAAAAGAAAACGGTAATTTCATTTGAATAGTTTTGTACAAAGGATTAAGAGATAATATTTTAAGAGTGATTGGCAGGTTTTCTCCTCTTTGATCAAGATTTGATTGTGAGCCAGAACTCCTTGTTAGGTCGTGAGTATGAGTAAAGGCTGAATCAGAGATTCTTGAAAAATAGATTTAAAGGGACCAAGAAAATATAATTCAAATAAGATATAAAAATAAATTTTCAGTTGATAAGAAACTAGACGTATTTCAGTTTTTTTACTTCTTACAGTCATTGGACTACGGCCATTTTGGAGCACTGGTTTGATGGGTTTTATAGTTCGTGACAAAGAGCGAGTTGTTGGTGTAAATCTGTTGCAATCGTCCACAAAACTTCAGGCCATTTTGAATTGAGTGAACGGTTGCTAAAATCATTTGTAACTCCTACAATATGTGATGAATGCCATTTTCTTTCGTCTGTCCACTCACTCATGTATATATATATATATATATATATATATATATATATATATATATATATATATATATATATATATATATATATATATATATATATATATATATATATATATATATATATATATATATATATATGCACATGAGTGAGTGGACAGACGAAAGAATATGAGGATAAAATAACAATTAAATCTGTACAATTACAGTTGTTTCATAATCCACTTTAAACTACATTATTGACTCTAATTCTTAAGTAACTATAGTGTATATACACTTGACATATGTATTATGTACATATATGTATGCAACTGTATGCATACATTGTGCACATACAAATGTATATTTACTTAGCGATTTATGTATTTCCTATTTCTTTAAGTACATTACTGTCTAATTGAAAACACAGCTATCAGATACGCTTTTAACCACATTCTTTGGATGAGAGTAACATGGCTTTTTCCGTCTTTTTCCTTACACCTACGACATCACGAGTCTTGATATAAAGGACACAGTTGTGGCATCAACCATGGTTCACTCGAAACAATTGTCAAAAGCAAAATATTACATAACTTTTCTTGTTTAATTAATTTACTTTATTTTTGTATTACATGTAATTTTGCTCATTACGCCTACACATACGTATACATACATGCATATTTACATACACATATGCATATACATACATGTATATATATACTTATATATATATATATATATATATATATATATATATATATATATATATCATATATATATTATACATATTATATATATATACATATATGTATATATTATATATATTATATATATATATTACATATATTATATATATATACATATATATAATATATATATATATATTACGTATATATACATATACATATATATATATATATCTATATATATATATATATATAAAAAACAAATAATATGTGAATATATGCATATATACGTACATGTATGTACATGCTTACATCTACATGTATATATAGAAGCATATCTGGGTACAGGACGTCACAAAAAAAACGTGGACAAAATGAAAAGCAGAACATAAACAGAGCACAGAAAACAAACAGGCCACATAGAGAAAATTTCCTTCATCAGCTCTCTCTCTCTCTCTCTCTCTCTCTATATATATATATATATATATATATATATATATATATATATATATATATATATATATATATATATAATCATTCGCACCGAAAGCATATATTTACATATAAATATATGCATATATTGAGAGGTTTCCAAGAAGCAACTTAAACACTTGCTGTCCAAGATCTCAGATGTACCAATATCAAGGAGAGGACACTCAAGACGGCAGAAGCATCAAACTCCCTATTTCGCGATTAGACAATCACGTAGAATTGTCCAGTTAGAAGGTAATTACAAGGGCGGCGCTCCAGCATGGCCACAGCCGTAGGGCTGAAATAAGTAACAGAATAACAGAATGTTCATATACTTACACGCACAAAGATATATATATATATATATATATATATATATATATATATATATATATATATATATATATATATATGCATATATATTTATATTCTTATACATACATATCTATATATATATACATATGTTTACATATACAGGTGTTGGACGAAATAATGGAAACACCTTAAAATTCCAAACAAATATATTTTGATATGGAGTAGGGCCGCCTTTGGCAGTAATTACAGCTTGAACAGTCTCCAGTTCTTGCAATGATGATGGTGGAGGATATCAACTCCTTACTTGTTTTTCTAAAATGCACCATAAATGTTCAATAATATTGGGATCTGGGGTCTGTATTGGCCAGATTAGATGTTCAACTTCACTAGAATGTTCCTGGTGCCATTCAGTAACAACTTTAGCTGTGTGAATTGGTGCATTATCATCCTGAAAGATTGCATTTCCCTCCAGAAACAGTTCCACAAACATAGGATGAATTTGATCAAATAAAATGCTTTAAGTAGTCTTGGCTATTAATTCTGCCATGAAGGGAAACCATTGGGCTGACAGATTTCCAAGATATAGCTCCCCAGATTATCACAGATCCTCCTCCATGTTTAACAGTTGGAAAAAGGCAGTCTGGGTCAAATGCTTCTTTTGGCTGTCTCCACACGCATACTCCGCCGGTGGTTGAAAATAAGGTAAAAGATGACTCATCTGAGAAAATAACATTCTTCCACTGCTCTAGGGACCAATTCTGTAGGTTTTTAGTCCACTCTCAACGCTTTGAAGCATTTTGTTTTTGAAGGTAGTGGTTTTCTGATTGCAGCCTTCTCGTGAAATCCGGGTTTGTGCAGCTCCCGGTGAACAGTTCTTTGTGGAAACTGGGTTCTCGGGGTGGTCATTAAGCTCTGCAGTAATTTTAGGAGCTGTACTTTTATGATCCTTTCTAACAATTCGCGTATGAGTCCAACGGTCCCTAACTGAAAGTTTGGGTTTTCTTCCGGAGTTTTCTTTCGACGAGGAGGTTTTCCCTTCTTTTCAAAGGCTGTCATTACTTTCGGCTGTTTTCGTTACGCTAGCGTCTGCCATACGAACGCCAACAATTTGATCTCTTTGAAAGTCCAATAGATCTGTAATTTTAATGAATTTTAATTACTTTTTTCTGATGATATCTGAAAAGAAACAGCAATTTTAGCAAAACATATTAAGCAACACTAATAATAAATCAAAGAACATAAAAATAACCAAGCTTTTGACGGTTTATAGATATTTCAAAATTATGATGCTATGATGCTAGGTGTTTCCATTATGTTGTTCCACCCTTGCATATTTGTAGTTTTGGATTATAATTTTATTCTTTTTTTTTTTTTAATTCTAATGTTATTGCTATGTAGTTGAGTGGCTAACGATCACAAAACATAGGAATTTGTATAAATTTTTTTTACAATCCAGTAATTCTTTCACACGGAATTTCGTCTATCTACACACCAATTGCCCTCACGAGGCTCATATATACGGGAATTCAATTGTTTATATATCAAAAAATGTTGGCTTCTTTGATTTTTTTAAATAATTGTTTACGTTATATCATATTATATAACATTCATAGTATATTATGTTATATTATGATATAAATAAATTATTGGATTGTAATTTGTATCTCTCTATTTAATTTATTGTTTGTAATTTGAATTATATCCATATTCATGCAATATTCAACAGACGTACCAGTGAATTGGATGTTTTACACACTTCTTTGAAGGAATTTTTTCCCTTGTTATTTACCTTATATATATATTATATATATATATATATATATATGTATATATATATTATGTATTATATATATATATATATTTACATGTATATATATATACATATATTTGTATATATATATATATATATATATATATATATATATATATATATATAAACATATTTAATGTATATATACATGTTCACGTGTATATATATATATATATATATATATATATATATATATATATATAGATATAGATATAGATATAGATATATTTACACGCATGTATATATACATATATTTACATCTATATATTTACATATATATACATACACACATATATATTATACATATATATATATACATATATATATATATATATATATATACATAAGTATATATATTTATATATATATATACATATATATATACATATATATACATACATATACATATGTATATATATTCATATATATATATACATATATATAAATATACATATACATATATACATAAAAATATATATATATACATATACATATATACATACAAATATATATATATATATACATATGCATATATATAAATATACATATATACATACAAATATATATATGTATACATATACAAACATATATACATATATTTACATACATATATATGTATGTATATATACAAACATATATACATATGTGTATATATATATATATATATATATATATATATATATATATATATATATATATATATATATATATATATATACACATATACTCTCTTTTGAAATGATAGTATGAAATTTAATATCAAAAACATTCCTCACGAAGATATATATGTCTAAAATAGTATTGTATTAAAGATATATGTAAATATATGAAACATGAATTTGTTCTCAGGCGGCTGAGAACAAAGGTTCCCGACAGGGTCAACATAGATTCTTGTTTTCTTGTGTTGGAGGACCTCAGTATCCATTCTGTCACATATATCTTCGTGAGGAATTATTTTTTTGATATTAAATTTCATGCTTTCATTTCAAAATACAGAATATATAATCGCTCGTATTAATGTCTAAATACTTTATAGCATTAATATTTTTGACATTTTATACAAAGCGCACTCATTATGAATTCAGCGTGTAATATTCTAAGAGAATATAGATCATTATATATATATATGTACGTATATGTACATATATACATGCATATATATATATACATATATACATAAACATATATATACACACATACATACATGTATATATATACACATATACATACATGTATATATATATACATATATACACATATACATATATATATACATATATATATATATATATATATATATATATATATATATATACATGTATATATATATATATATATATATATATACATACATACATACATATATATATATATATATATATATATATATATATATATATATATATATATATATATATATATATATATATATACATATATATATTTTACTCTTTTACTTGTCTCAGCCATGCGGTCGTCGTCAGGCTGGAGCACCACCATGGTCTCTCTGACTTCATCAGTCTAAGTGTTTCACACCACCACTCCTGTATGTGCCTTTGTCCCAGCTGTTGGTATATTTGGTGTATAAGGGCGTTTGATTTTGCTGCCCTCGTCTGTACCTCATGTCGGGCGGTATTGTAGAGAGGAGGATGTCCAGTTCTTTTTGAAGACATCTTCCATCTTATACAAATGTTTGTGGCAGGGAATTGAAGAGCTGTGGGTCTTTGAACCCTAGACTATTGCAGTACCTGATCCTGAATTTAGATGGAGTGGATGGTACCTTTAGTACAAAATAATGGCGGCCACTTGTGGCATTTGTATAACACTCAATGCCAAAGTTAGGTACTAGCCGTTCTAGGATTTTTCATATGTATATTATTGCATATCTCTCACGCCTTCGCTCCAGGGAGTAATGTTGTAGGTTTCTCAGTCTGTAGCCCATCCGCTGCACTGTTTCAATCATTTTAGTGTAGTGACGTTGGGCTGCTTCCAGCTCAACTGTTAGTTTGGCATTGTGTGGTGACCATAATGGAGAGCAGTAGTCCAGGCGGCTGAGAACAAAGGTTCTCGACAGGGTTAGCATAGTTTCTTGGTCTCCATTCTGCCAATTGTCTGCAGTTTGTTTCCATCTTGCTAATGTGCATATATAATGATGCGTCATTGCACATACTGATCCCAAAGTCTTTCACTGACATTGACTCTGGGATTGCAGTGCCTTCGGGTACTGTATATGTAGATTGTACTGTAATCGTGAGTTGATGGTGCAGTTCTTGAATTTTCTTGCATTAAACTGCATATTGCTTACTTCGGCCCACTTGTATCTTGAATTTATGTCCTGATGTAATGTAACCTTGTGATATTATTTTGTTTTTTTATTGCCTATGATAATTTTGTGTCATCGGCATAGCTAGTGACAGTGACTGTCCGTGGCCCCTGAACAGTTACCTAAGGACAGTGGCTGTCCGTGGTCCCAGAACAGTTCCCTGAGATACCACTTAGGTAGCTTTAGCCAATGGTACCCATTCTAAGGAAACTCTTTTTTAGAGCTGCAATATCAAAGAATTCAACCGGATCTTTTTTTATCTGAATATGTCCAAGGGGGAAAGTGAAAACACTTTTAAATTGTTCACTGAGTATCTCGCTTATCCATCCTGGTTCCGCCGTCAGTGAGTCATTCCTTTGGAAAAATGGTCCTATTTTATACTGTACTGTGGCTGGTTCCTTTGTGAATTTATAGAATGCTTTGGGATTTGTTTTTATGCTTTCCATAGCTCGTTTCTCTCTCTCTCCCTCTCTCTCTCTCTCTCTCTCTCTCTCTCTCTCTCTCTCTCTCTCTCTCTTTTTTTTTTTCTCTTTCTCTCTCTGCTCTTTCCCTTACATGAGAGAGTTTGATCTTGCTTTCAATTTTTTGGAGCACCCGTATTAAGATAGACTTCTCTCTATGCTTCAGTTGACCTACATCTCATGAAGATTTTTCAGTCCCTGGAAATGTTGTTTGTCGGTGTGCTGGCCTATCTTTCTTGGACATATTTAGTGCATATAGCTTGCACTGTTGACATAAACTGGCTGAGTTTCAAATCAATATATTGCATACACAAAATGTTGAACCAGCTTCGATTGTGGATCCCTTTGCGGATTAATTCCCATTTTGCCTTATAGAAATTCAGATTGGATAAGGTCTGAGTCTTCCTCCTAGGACATATACTTACACACACACACAAACACACATTCATTTGCATATATATATATATATGTGTGTGTGTGTGTGTGTGTGTGTGTGTGTGTGTGTGTGTGTGTGTATATGTATATGTATATATATATATTAAAAATGGTAAAGGCTGGTTTATATGATTACCGTACATTTCCCATATATACATATATATATATATATATATATATATATATATATATATATTTACATACATGCAGGATGCGGTGAATGAACTGTGGTCTAAATTACGCAAAAATGAAAACAAATGTATTTACCAAAATTACATCAAAGTTTCTTGAAAGAGTAGAATCATTCAATAAAGTCGCCATTGGCTTCAATCACGACCTCCAAACAACTTTAGAAACTTTAGAATCTCCTGCAACTCTTCTGGACGGTCTCTTTTTTTATGTTGATGCATACTGGCTTGATCCTTGCCTTTAGTTCATCTTTGGTGTTACAAGGAGTTTTGTTTGTCTCTCGCTCAACTGCGCGCCACACATAACAATCAAGCGGGGTGTAGTCTGGGGAGTTAGGTGGCCAGATATTAGTGGTGATGTGATTGCAGAAATTGTCTGACAGCGATAATTCGATTCCCCTGCTTGTGTAGCATGATGCAGGGTCCTGTTGCCAGACATAGGGTCTTCCAGCAGCCACCCTCTTGACCCAGAGCTGTATTACCACCTCTAGGCACTTAATGTAGACCTATGGTTTGAGCCTGAGGTCGAGTGGTAAGTTGAATGGAGGCATAACGTCGTTGTTACTGGTGATCACTCCAAACACCATGATGTTGACTGGGTCTTTGATTTTTTATCCTTCCTCAGATTGACACGCAAACACTCTGAAATGAACATGTTAGAGCTTCCGACGCAAATGCCAAGCAGTACAGCATGTCATTTCCAAATTTCTGGCAGAAGGAACTGTGTCATGGTGCTGTCACTACTATATTTGTAATCGTCAAAAGCAAAAACAAGGGCATGCGCGAAATAATAGTATAAAATGGAGATAATTTACACATCGCAGTCTGTATATGCATAGATGTATTAGTTTGACGCTCAGAAAAAATGGAAAATTTCTATAATTTTCGAGCCTACGCTCTTCAACAGAAAATAACAAGAGGAAATACACACAGAGAAAATGAATAAAACTTGTAGAGTTCAAGGGGCCAGCATATATATATATATATATATATATATATATATATATATACGTGCGTGTGTGTGTATACATATATATATATATATAAATGTGCGTATGTATATATATATTTACATATATATGTATGTATATATATTTACATATATATATATATATATAAATATAATATTTAGATATACACACACACTCAAACACATATATATATATATATACATACCTATTTACATATATGTTTATATACACATATTTACAAATATATATATAAACATACATACATATATATACCTATATATATATATATATATATATATATATATATATATATATGCATATATTTACATTTATATATATATATATATATATATATATATATATATATATATACATAAAAACATTTTCATTCTCCTTCTTCTTGATAATTTGCTTTCGCAATGAAAACCGGTTAGAAATCTTTATTAAAATATGCTTCCAGTTTAGCATTCTGCCCTTTTTTTTTTCATTTTCTTATTATTTCTCCACGTGCGGTTAACACAACCCCACTATTTACTGACTTGTACCTTCTACCACACGTGAGATACAGAATGCCACCTAAAAATAACCCCAATCTTCCAGAGAAAGTCACCAATGAGACCATCCTAAAAGAACTCAAAACACTTAACACACACCTACTCACACTTTCCAACAAAATTTATGAACTTCTCCTTCAAACCCAAGATATCCCAGTAAACAACCCACATCAACATCTTTCGGATAAGGTTAAGGAAAACCTAAATGAAATTAGCACTACACTAAAAACTTTAATTACCAACTCATTATGGAAGGAACCGCATACATCATCCAACGCACAGAAAGAACGCACTTTAACTCCAGCACTACACGTCAAAAACCAGATCAAATCTACCTGGACCAAGAAACTGCACAACAGAAAACTCCTCTTCTGGAACATGCTTAAAAACCACAACAAAGCTGAAATTTATGACAAATGGTTAAACTCTTCTCCCATCATACTACCCCGTAAATTCCAAATTAAACACATCACAGATGAACCAGAAGAACAACGTTCCCTAAGAGAAAAAGTGGCATCAGAAAAAATGAAAACGGAAGTGGAACTTTTAAAACTCAGAGCACAAAATCACGAACAAAAATACACAAGAATTGATGATGAGATGCTCTTAGAACTTACCACACACTCCAACGAGCAATCCCCCGAACATGTTATTAAGTTATTGAAAGATGAATGTCAAAAGGAAGAACTAACTTCCCTTAAACACTGGGAAAACAACAAAAAATTCTTCCATAACTATGAAACACAATTCATATTAAACCTCAAATCAAAAAACCCCTTCATAAAAGGACCCATAATACATACTACCACTGCTCCCCACAAACACCACCCCAAACCACACTACAAACACACATACCCCCTACCTACCTCCACACAAAACACATCCTCTCCCAAACCTACAAAAACCCTTTTCCCCCACACAATAACCCAAACAAGACCCAACTCAACCATTCTCCTCACCCATGGACAAGAAGCATCATGAACCCTCCTTACACTTGTTATTATCCCCATCTCAATGCCCCTTACTCTCACACCAATAACAAACAAGCAATCCTACCCACACCTATGCATAAATCTCCCACCCAAGGAACCCCATACCGTCCACCCAACAAACACCCACAATCATCCTAGCCAGAGGCTTAAAATTCACACCCACCCCAAGAACACCCAACCCCCCTGAGATCAAGGATGACATTTCAGAATTTTGCAGAAAGCTTCGTTTAACAGAAGCGTTTATAGACTTCAACAATGAGGATGACTCAATTATTAAAAACAAAAGCAACTTCATACCTTCCAAAGGAAGGAATAAAGCACTAGACGATTTTTGCAACCACATCCAGAGTTTCCCTTTTACCCCACCTAAAACCAAAGTCAAATCAAACTTTAATAGCATAGAATGGAAAAACCTAAGAGACTTACAACAGGACAAAAGTATTACTATCAAAGAAGCTGACAAAGGTAGTAGTGTAGTCCTAATGAACACAGATTTTTACAAACACCTAGCACTCTCCTTACTGAACGACAACTCCTTCTATGAAATTATCACCAACTATAAACAACAAAAAACTCTCAAAAACCTCACCACCCTTATACTCCAGCAAGGTCAAGGACTCACGGACAAAGAAAAGGATTACATCACTAATTTCAAATGCAAGCCCAGCGTCTTCTATGGCTTCCCTAAAATCCATAAGAACAAATTCATCACCGAAGCTTGCAAACTCTCCTCTGAAATCTACATCAACATCAAGGCTCTGGAAGATTTAAAACTAAGACCCATTATAGCAGGCACCTCCTGCGAAACACATCGCTTAAGCAATTTCTTGGACATTCTTTTGAAACCTTTCCTGTCACATCAAAAGTTTCATTAGAGATGATCTTGACATGCTCAATCACCTCCCGAAAACAACAAACGAGGAGTCACTCTTGGTTTCTTTTGACGTGGTCAACCTTTATATAAATATCCCTCATGAATATGCTATTGAGGCAATTAAATTCTGGCTGCACAAACACCCAGAAACATTTCCTAATCGCATGAACACAACCTTCATTATAGAATCACTTAAGTTCATTCTGACCAACAATTACTTCCTGTTTGCAGACACATACTTTCGCCAAAAACGTGGTATCGCGATGGGTACTAAAGCTGCACCAGTCCTTGCGAACCTCATAATGGTTTTTTTTTAATTAACACTATATGAAATCTCACGCCAGAAATTTGGACACCTTTTCCACATGTATTTAATGGATAACTGGAAAAGATACTTGGATGATTGTTTCATCATATGGAAGGAATCCTATGAAAAACTTCTAGAATTCAAATCCATACTTAATAACATACATCCTAGCATTCAATTCACTATGGAATTCAGCAAACATCATCTCCCTTTTCTTGATCTCTTAATCATAAAAACACCTAATAACCAAATCACAACCGACATCTACCACAAACCTACAGACTCACAACAATACCTCCTTTTTAGCTCATGCCACCCAAAACACACCAAGATAAATATCCCCTTTAATTTAGCTAAAAGAATTTGCACCATTGTCTCTGACCCAACCACTCGAGAAATACGCTTACAAGATCTCAAAAAACACTGTTACAACGCCAATATCCCTCCACACTCATAGATCTTGGAATAAAACGTGCCAAGGAACTTGACAAGAACACACTAAAAACCAACCAACATAATAACACACCCAACCCCAAAATACTTCCATACATCTCCACCCACAACCCCAAAAACATCGAAGCATACACCACAATCGAACAAAACCTCCCCTTACTCACCACAGACCCGAAAATGAACAATATCATCATTACACACAAAGTCCTTAAATGCAAAAGGCAACACAAATCTTTGAAAACACTATTAACCAATGCCAAACTACATACACCACTTCCACCCCCCTCAGTTAAAAAATGTGTACGCCCTAATTGTGGTACCTGCCCCTACCTACTTGAAGGGTCTGAATTTACCTTCAAACGAGGAACAAAGTTTAAAATCAAAACCAATTTCTCTTGTTCTTCTGGTAACCTCATTTATGTCCTCACATGCGCAGGTTGCCAAAACTTCTATATGGGACAGACGAGCCTCCCGTTGCGTAGAAGAGCAGCACTCTATAAGGAACAAATAAATCTCCCTCAATACCGCCAAATTCCACTCAGTGGCCACATAGACTCTTGCGCCAGAAACAAAAACCATAAATTCATTATATTCCCTTTCTATCAATGTAAAGACAGAATCTCCACACAAGAAAGAATCAACAAGGAGAATCTTTTCATTGACACATTCCGACCATTTCTTAACACACACACCCCTCAGTGACCTTATTTCTCTAGGAACAGACATAAACTTCCTGTTGAAAAAGAGTTCAAAACTCCAACTCAAAACATTTGTCTCCCCTTACACACACTTCCTGTTTTGGCACCACATTTCCTGCTTAACACAAACACCTAACAAAACTCTCAACCCTCATGCATCCTTATTTTTCCTACCATTATATACATGAACTACTATTGGACTTCAAAAGCTCAAAGACAATATAATGTATGGGTATATATATTTTTTTATATATTATTGTTTTATATATTATTTTCTTCATTTTGTACTTCTTTGTAAAAAAGATTTTCATTCTCCTTCTTCTTGATAATTTGCTTTCGCAATGAAAACCGGTTAGAAATCTTTATTAAAATATGCTTCCAGTTTAGAAATCTTTATTAAAATATGCTTCCAGTTTAGAAATCTCTATTAAAATATGCTTCCAGTTTAGCATTCTGCCTTTTTTTTCATTTTCCTATTATTTCTCCACGTGCAGTTAACACAACCCCACTATTTACTGACTCATATATTTACATATATTATACGCATATATTTGCGAACAAATATATACAGGCAATCATATATATTTAAATACATATATATGCATAGATTTGCACACATATATATCAGTATATTTATATATATATGTATACATATGCTTAGATATATATATATACATATATTTGCATATGTATATATACATATATTGACATATATATATATATATATATATATATATATATATATATATATATATATATATATATATATATATATATATATACATATATATCGTCATACATATATTTACATTTACATATAAACATATATTTACATATATTTACATATATATGTATATATATGCATATATATATATATATATATATATATATATATATTTACATATATATACTTATATTTACATATATATATACATAAATTTATATATATATATACATATATGTATAAATATATTTACATATATATATATATATATATATATATATATATATATATATATAAATTTATGTATATATATATGTAAATATAAGTATATATATGTAAATATATATATATATATATAGAGAGAGAGAGAGAGAGAGTTATTAATATTTCTAAGTCTCTCTAAAGGAGACTACGACAGCGGTACTGGAAATTAATAGTTATCGCCAAGCCAACATGGCAGTCCCAAAATTAGGACGAAAGCTGCCGTGAATTAGCTCCAAGAAGCCATCGCCTCTAGCTAGCTATGTGACACACGAACCTGTGTCCTTTATAACCTTCGAACAGGGGAGGTCAGCAGTGTCCTCCTGCTGGTTTGGCATCTGCAGACTAGTTTCAGGGTGTTGCCCCTTGTCAATGCAGAGCTGCTCTGCATTGACAAGGGGCAACACCCTGAAACTAGTCTGCAGATGCCAAACCAGCAGGAGGACACTGCTGACCTCCCCTGTTCGAAGGTTATAAAGGACACAGGTTCGTGTGTCACATAGCTAGCTAGAGGCGATGGCTTCTTGGAGCTAATTCACGGCAGCTTTCGTCCTAATTTTGGGACTGCCATGTTGGCTTGGCGATAACTATATATATATATATATATATATATATATATATATATATATATATATATATATATATATATATATATATATATATATATATATATATATATATATATATATATATATATATATATATATGCATATATATACATATATATACTGTTCATAGTGGCCCTTCTGGACATGCCCACGGTCACTCGGAGAGCCACTGTCACTAGCTATGCTGATGACACAAAGATATCTCAGGCAATAAAGAATCCTGATGATATTGTAAGCCTGCAGAATGACCTAAATGCAATATATGAGTGGGCAGAGCAAAATAATATGCAGTTCAATGCAAAAAAATTTCAAGTACTGCGCTACAAGACCACAAGTACCTCCCAACTGGCATACACAGGGCCTGGAGGTACTGCAATCCCAGAACCACAAACAGTTAGAGATCTGGGCATCAACATGTGTAGTGATGCATCATTTCACATGCACATTATCAAGTTGACAGCAAGGTGCAGACAACTGGCGGGGTGGATACTGAGGACTTTCCGTACAAGGGATCAAAAAGTCATGTTGATTCTATGGAAGACATTTGTTCTGAGCCGCCTAGACTATTGCTCTCAGTTGTGGTCACCACACAGTGTTAAGCGGACAGCAGAACTCGAGGCAATTCAGCGGCACTATACAAAAAAGATCGCCACAGTCCAACAGATGAACTACAGGGAGCGACTGAAGGCACTAGGTCTCTACTCCCTGCAGTGCAGGCGGGAGAGATATGTAATAATATACATATGGAAAATACTGGAAGGACTGGTGCCAAACTTTGGTATCAAGTACTACAGGAATGCCCGCACGGGTCGCCACTGCATGGTGCCAAAGGTACCGTCCACTGCATCTCACATAAGAACGAGATACTGCAGCAGCCTCGGTTTCAGAGGACCTCAGCTCTTCAATGCCCTGCCAAAACATTTGAGAGACATGCAAGACATGGATGCGGAGGTCTTCAAGACAAAACTTGACGCTTTCCTCTCCACGATACCAGACGAACCAACGGCTCGTAATGAGACGCAGTTTAGGGCAGCTGTGTCAAATTCTCTTATACACCAGATGTGCCATCAAAACTCTTGATTGGACCATGTCAGGTGGGGGAGAAGAGCCATGCAAGGAACGTGAAAATCACGGTGGTGCACCAGCATGACCGCAGCCACTTGGCTGAAACACATAAATAAATAAATTAATAAATATATATATATATGCATACACATATACATGTATATATATTTACATATATATATCTTCATATATTTCCATACACACACACACACACACATGTATTACAGATATATATTCATATATTTATATACATTTCTATATGTATATATTTACATATTTATACACATACACGCACGCATGCGCACCCGTACCCCAGATATATGTATATATATATATATATATATATATATATATATATTGTGTGTAGTATATCTGATGGTACACAGCAATAGGCAGGTCTATACAATTACCGTTGATGTCGAATTCGGCTAAACTCCGATTTTAAATAGAATTTGTATGCAGTAATGTGGGCACTGCCTAATGGGAATTGTCTATAGACAATGTATTGATCATGCAGGTACATGTATAATAGAATTAAAGGATAGGTATTCAAACAAATGGTATCGGAACAGATTATGACATAATTACACAACACAAAGAAAAACGAATGCTCTAAGAATTTAAATCACATGTGATCAATATATAATCGGTTTAGGAACGTTCATAATGGTTGTGATATATGCTGGTATACTCCCGGAGTATAATGTAAATCTGTAATATTGATATTATATATGAAGTCAAAGCAGGTCATCACAGGTAAAAACCTTAAAACCGGAAGGTAAGAAGAAAAGTGTGTTGATTCCCTTGCAGCCTTTTCAAGAACAGACGCGTAGTTGATGTGGTCTCCTGAACGCATTCGTTATCCAAAATTTTAGTAGCAGTCTGTTCCATCTTCGGAAGAAAAGTGAGTTAAGACTCAGTGAGAGATGGATATATATGTGGAGTGGATGGTGTATCGAAGAGAGCAGAAATGAGAGAGGCAGAATAGTTTATGTCAAAATAAAAGGAAGATATATTGGAACTACTAGAGAGAACGAAAGTTAGATAGATTAGGGTCCGCATATTGTGGAAGATATGCAGAAAGAGGTGTTTCTACGTGTGGGGCAAGGAAAATAGGACGGTGTGAAGGGAACAAAGCATAGAATTGCAACGATGAAGGGTAGAAGTTATTAGTTCAGAAAAGCTATCCGGAAGTGGCAACTTGCAGGAGAGGACTTAAGATTAAGAGGGGGGAATATATATATTCACTACAGGTTAGATTTTTAAAGATCAGGTATATGAATATAAGCCTTTCTACTTACCACTCCAAAATTTAATAGATTAAAGGACATTGGTGGCCAGTAAAATTTATATAAAATCCGTCCAAATTTGAATATCCAAAATGTAATCTGAAAAAACAAATAGAAACCAAATATTAGATAAATATTAGACAGGTACAGACGTAGTTGTATGATAAATAATCTTGCTTCCCAACTACGTTGTCTTGGGTTCAGTCCCACTGCTTGACACTTTAAACATTTATCGTGTACTATAACCCCATGCCAACTAAAACCTAGTGAGTGGATATAGTAGTCGGAAACTGTTTGGAAGGCCGTCGTATATATGTGTACGTGTGTATGCGAATGTGTTTTTCTTTGCCTCCACCACTTCTTGAGAATCGGTGTTGGTTTCTTTATGTCCTGGTAACTTAGAGCTTCGGGTGAAAGTGTACTACATAATAAGTAGCAGACTTTAAAAATCAGTACTAGAGTCGATTTTTCTGATGAAAACCCTTCAAGGCAGTACGCTAACATGAACCTGCAATTCAATGACTGAAACAAAACAAAAAGAAGTTTTGGGGATAATTTTTTCTACAAAATCCTTCAATATGGCGTCCCGGCAGAGCAAAGTATTCCAGTGACGTAACCCATTACCTACCAGTGATATCATATGAGATCACTTAAAAATTACAAATTTCGTAATTATCTGTCAATATTTACACATATCTAACCTTTTTGCTATATCTACTAGGTATATTTCTCTGATATTCAAATGAGGTTTGCTAATTTTTCACCCAATATCTCGCATATTTCTATTTAAAATGTTATTTTGAAATGTTATTTTGATCATTCCAGCGTGTTTCTAAGGCTGTTTTATGCTAGAAATCAAAGTTTCATAAAAAGATTCCAGTTAATAGAATTATGGGAGGTAATGGGTTAAGTAAATATAGAAGATAACAGTTAGTTATACCACAGGTAGCACAATCCCTGATAAGGCTTATTCGTACTGATCCACATCCGGGGTTGAACAAAATTATTATTTTAGATCAAGCCCTCATCAATTTTTAAAGATCTACTTGGAAACAAAAGCGAGGGTTGGGGGAGTTTACGACTCAATGAATTTGGGAAAATACGGGTGACTGTGGAAAATATTATTTGAGTGACTAGCTCTATTCTAAGTATGTGCCTGTACATTAGAGAATAGTAGCTAGACGAGGGCCCATGCCATTAGTTATCAGGGTAGTGCTAGATCTGTCAGCTCCCTTGATTGGCTTAAAATGAAGTTTCTCCTGTATTTTCTAGCTTCTTATACGTTTGGGTAGGAAGATCCTACAAAATTGTGCGTTCCTTCGACTCGATGATCATATCATGAACCTCCAGCTTCAAATCTTCATTTTTGATAAATCATCTGGTGTAAAACTTTCATAACTTGGTGATGCTTCCATTTCTTATATTTTCTCTGTACCAACTTGGGATATTCTGCAACGATGTGTGACGCTGTCTCATTCCAAGTTCCACTGACTACATTTTTATGACATTTTCCCATACACACATTTTTTCAAGTTGTTTGCTTTTATCGTTTGATCCTCAGTGGCTTCCCAAAATGAAACATGCAACGGTTTCTTTTCAATCTGTTTAACATGTTCTCGTTGAATTTCGATTATATCCTATTCTCCTATTGCACACTTAATCACTTGTTCCTTATCCATTGTCTTTCATAATTTCTCTGTGCTGTTCAATAAATATTCCAGTAGGCTTTTTTGTTCTATCTGTATACACTCTTCCACAACACTCTTCTACTGGTTTCTCTTTAGGTACAGGTTGATATCAGCTTTCGGATGGTAGGATCCATACAAGACACCGGTCATAAGCTTTCAGATAAGTAGTAAACAGGTTATAGGTCGAAAATCTAATGCCAAGTCACCTTTCAACGGTACTTGAGACATAACAACGTTCGTCATCCAGGTAGGGACGTGACCATGCTACAGGCATTCATCCAGTTATGTAGCGATCCTTTCATGCAACTGTGTAAAGTTCTTCAGCCAATAGCTTTATACTCCATGCAGGTCAGGGCCTTCCTAATTTGCTATTCTTTTTTAACTTCAATCTCACTGAATATAAATCAATTCTGACGTCCTTTTTTCTTGTTACAGTTGCAAGTAATCTCTCTCCACCTATGCTAGCCACTCTGCATTTTCTTTATGTCTCACTGGCCTGTTCCACAATTCTCTCCAAAATACTGTACTTTTTTTCTACATCAAGAAGCAGTTCCTGATGTTGGCCCATCTCTATTTTCTCAGAAAGACACCTACTTGATTGAAACAGTCTATTCTCTTCAAAGCGTTTGCATTTAGCATCATATCTTTTGGATTTGGCCTTTAACACGGTCACTCTTTGTGACAATTTTCATGTACTGTTTGCTTTCCTTTCTCTTCTAACCTGTACTGTCCACTCAATTTTCTGATTACTACTTCATTCTTGAGCTCTCCTCTCATTATAATAGCCAATTACCCCAGTTCGTTCCGTGTCTTTTCCAACTTCACTCGTATTCTTCTACCCCAGTTTAGTTTTCTTCAGTTTTTCGCTTGTATCCTATTATGTCTGCTACAGCGTTAGCAGCAGTTACGATTAGCAGGTTTGTTTCACTGTTTTAACCAGGATCAAAACGCCATTTACTTTGCTTGTGGCTCTCCTCACTTTGTCCACAATTCTTACTTTTGGTGTTCCTACACACATTTTATCTCACAGCATTTCGAGAATCTCCTTCTCATCGCTATTCTTGCGCAGCATTTACTGTAAGTTATCCAACTAAATCATCTTCATTATTTACTTCATTAGCAATCTTGGACACACAGTGATTTCCTTCTTTTTCACGTTCTTCATATCTTACCCCTTTGTTACCACTTCCTGTTATTGTTTCACACTTTTCTTGTTCAGTTTTTATTCTTCTCTGAATTTCTTCCACGTCTAATCCTGTAATCCAAAAGTTTTATAAAATTCCCCTTGCTTGGTATATCAATCTCTGGGCGGATGATTCAAAAACTTTTATTTCATCTCATATTCTCTTCGTTCGTTTCATGAAACCCGTTTTATTTGATTCACTTTTCACCAGCATTCTATTACAATCTTCTTTATCTTTTTCTCCCATTTCATTTTGTTATTTGTTTTTACACTTTTAACTTCGGTTCTGGTCCCGATCAATGGTTGATGATGACCTGTCGGAGCTTGATCAGACACTCCTTGCCTGCCGTGCGCGACACCTTCACTGTTAATACTTCCGGTCTTGTTATTATTTCATTTTGACATCACTTATTTAGTGGTAGCATTTGTAAGATTGTGAAACTATCAGTATTTTTACGGTGACACCTTCACTATGTGGATTGATAACGAAGGTTCAGATGGTCCACACCTACCCTCGTATACACTGTTGTCAGTTCAGAACTCATTCACGCCGTTGTTTAATACATTTGTATTTCGCCTCTTCATTCATGAGGATTCTGGTGATGAGATGACACAACCACCGCTGTTTTTATTGAGACACTATCTCCAGAGATGTTGCTACCCAAGGCAAAAGGAGCACCCTCAGCCCATGTGTTAAGCCTCGCAAGACGCCAACTTGATATTTCAAGGTCTCGGGGTGGATATTTCAAGGTCTCAGGCTAGGTATTTTAAGGTCTCAGCGTTGTCATTATTATTATTATTATTATTATTATTATTATTATTATTATTATTGTTCAGTAGTTTTATTTTCATAACGTGCTTTCACTTCACTACCGAGTACAGCTCTGTGTACCTTGGATATGTGCTGTGGTTTGCTGTGGTGCTCTTGTTTACTGTATTGAAAGTGTTTTGCTTAGGATGTGTGCAGTACCCAGTAGTGCAATTTTCTGTATGTTATATATATTTGTAAGTCCTGGTGTTTTTGTTATGTATTTGTCTGAATATCTTTTTATTATACCTAAGGCACCTACTATGATAGGAATTGTTTCTGTTTTTAGATTCCACATTCGAGTTACCTCTATTTCCAGGTCTTTGTATTTTGAAAGTTTTTCCATTTCTTTTAGGGAAACGTTGTCATCTGCTGGTATTCATACATCAATTAGAAAGCATTTTTTTCTTTTATTATTATTATTATTATTATTATTATTATTATTATTATTATTATTATTATTATTATTATTATTATTATTATTATTATTATTATTATTATTATTATTAATGAGTCTGAGAGCAGTACATACCACCAAAGTCACACTGGGATAAAATATACGAAGCCCAGTACACCCATCATGACTACCCATCTGATAAGGGTACACCAGGCACATGCATCATTTGTACGCGACATGGTGATCTCATATCAAGATAAAAAGCGCATGACCTTGCAGTTGTTATCCAGTTAGAATTTTCTTCAGGTCGAATAGCCCAACCCATTCAAAAGGTCCCTAAATAAGAGTTTTTAAGGATATAGTACAAAACACTCATGTTCCCAGAGGTGACTTATTCAAACCCCAAAAAATTCCTCTCAACACATGACTATGATGCTTCCCCACCACTATTCCTGCTCGTGATCAGAGATGCACATATCGTCAGCTATTATGGGACAGGCTCAACTAATTAAGGTCAAGCAACTGACAAGCAAATCTGTGGTATTGAGCAGAATATTGACTGTAGCCATCGTTTATACTAAGATAAAACAATGTACATGATAACACTTCCAATCAGTTAAGATCAGAAGCCATGACAGCTACCATCTGGTGCTGCATCTATTATTATTATTATTACTTGTCTATTACCCGAGGGTTAGAATGATCTGATTAATTACAGATTTTCACAGATTCGTGCACTATTCTTTCTGCTATTTAGAGGTTTTGATTATTACCTAGTATCCTGACTATACTGCATTTCTTGTAACCAATAATTATCTTACAATCAAAATCGTATATCTTAATATTTTTTCTATTATCACCATGGTCTCTATCAACAGTCATCCATTTATATATTTCTACTTTATGTAACCTTTTAATATCCCCATCGGGAATACTTTGAATTTCATCAGTATTATCAGCCTGCCTAAAGTAAATTATAGTATGTGTCATTCTGTCTCAATATTTTCTCATTTGCGGAAGTCTAGAAATGCTAAGTGAAATGCTCTTAACTATAGACATGGTAATTGCGTTTGTGTGGTTTGATTTTCACGCATTACAGGTTCCTATTTGATTTGCAGTATAGATAATAGAGTCTGGCGCGAAGATCCAGTATAAAATCCAGAAAAAATATTACTCTATATTCATTCTCCGGAGAGATTAAGAGATCTATGTTCTTAAAGAATTTTAAGAGTTTTTCTAAACAATTCTTAATTAACATAAGCGCGCGCGCACAAATACACACACACACACATACACACGGGTATATATTATCTGTGGGCTAACGAGAAAACCAACGGTTTCATCTAGTCAGTCTTCACACTTAGTCAAGCATACATCATGGAAGTGTTGACTCTCGCATCAATTTTGTCTGAGAATACAGAAGTTTATACTTGACTGAAGGGATTTAGTTTACGTAAGAAAACTTATAAGAATATAACAAATATCTTAATTGATTCCTTAATTATTTTTGAACGCTCTTAGCAACCTAACTACATACCTGCAGTTTGAGATTACTTTTCCTTCTTTGGACCTTCCCCTTTCTCCTTTCCGACGAAGAGCAATGCTCGAAACATCAGTCTTTCTTTATCAAGCGTCAAGCTAATAATAATTGTATTATTGGTTTATTTTAATTGAGTAAATATATATGTGTGTGTGCGTTTGTTTGTGTGCATGTGTGTGGGGGAGTGGGGGGTGCGTGTGTGGGCGTGTGTATGTGCGTGTGTGTGTGTGTGTGTGTGTGTGTGTGTGTGTGTGTGTGTGTGTGTGTGTGTGTGTGGTTCAAATGTACAGAAAACAAAGGACAGCAACAGCTGAAGGGACAGCTGGCAGGTGTATCTGTTTCACACTCCGGAAGAATGAAAAATTCCTTGACGTTTCGAACCTACGCCATTCGACAGAAAGGAGTTAGAAGAAAGCAATGTACAGAGGGAGACAGGCAGACAAACAGAAAAAGAGAGAGAAAGGGGGAGAAAGAGAGATAAAAAGAGACAGAGAAACAAAGTAAATGGAGTGAGCAAAAATATGTCTGGATTAACAGTTTAACATGATGAAAACATTACATATGTGTGTGTGTATGTGTGTGTCATAGCTAACTAAATACACACAGACACACTTGCATATCCATATACGTAATGTATATCTGTAACATATATATATATATATATATATATATATATATATATATATATAATATATTTTATATTCATTTTTTATATATTATGTATATATCATATATAAGTAATATATATATAATGTATGTATATATATCATATATAAATAATGTATATATGTATTTAATATCTTAGATATATAAAATATATATATAAACAATCTATACAATCTATATAATATAACATATTTAGTATACAAATGGTATGCATATATATATATATGATATGTAATATATGAATAATATATATAATACATATGTATATATCATAATATAGGTAATATATAATATATAAATATGTTATAATATATATATATATATATATATATATATATAATATATATTCTTTTATTCTTTTATTCTTTTACTTCTTTCAGTCATTTGGTTGCGGCCATGTTGGAGCACCTCATTCAGGACATATTTCTTAAACCTAGAATATATTTTAGGTTTTTTTTGTTTTTTGGGGGGCTAATTTAGGAAGACGTAAACACACCAACACCGCTTGTAAAGCGGGGATGGAGGGACAAAAGCAGATACACACACATTGACATATGCCCACAGACACACACACACACACACACACACACACACACACATACATATATATATATATATATATATATATATATATATATATATATATATAT
The DNA here is from genome assembly GCF_046866305.1 of Octopus bimaculoides. NCBI lineage: Eukaryota > Metazoa > Mollusca > Cephalopoda > Octopoda > Octopodidae > Octopus > Octopus bimaculoides. The sequence continues at coordinate 43,678,072 of NC_142944.1, read as the reverse complement.
ATATATATATATATATATATATATATATATATATTATATATATATGTATGTATTATACGACGGGGTTTTTTTTCAGTTTCCGCCTACCAAATCCACTCACGAGGCTGGCTTTGGTCGTCTTATGGCTTTAGTAGAAGACACTTGCCCAAGGTACTACACAGTGGGGCTGTACCCGGAAGCATGTGGCTGGGAAGCAAGCTTCTTACCATACACCCGCTCCTGTATATAACATATATGATACCAGTGTGAATTCCACAGAACGAAAAAGATCATGAGAAGCAATTTAAAAAAGAAAGGATGATTTGCAATTTTATTTTTCTTTTGCTGAGTTTTTCACTTCCTGTCACAATAATATATATCATGATTTAAAAATCTCCCTCTGCTGAACACTTTATATTTCTCTCTTTCTCTCTATCTCTTCATGTCTTTAGCATTTCTCTTTTTCTCTTCACTTCTCATTTCCACTAACCACATGAGTAACACTATAATGCATCGGCTGGCTATCTGCTCTCTCACTCACTCCACCTCCTCCTTCTCTCTAACAAACTGAAGCATAAAGTGTGAACGAAGAGGTAGAATAATACTAGAGATTTAGTTCAATAAAAGCAAAACACTTTTCACTATCAATTCACAACCACGACTACCACCACCATCATCATCATCGCTATAGTTCTCAGTAACAAACCTCATTTCATTTCAGCTGTTAGTTTATCTCTTTTTCTACCTGCCAATGTATTTCTACGCCATCTGCTTCTTTCACTCACTCTGTCTCTCCCTCCCCCTCACCTCTCTCTCTCTCTCTCTTTATTTATCTTCCTATCTATCTATCTCAATGTAACTGTCAGCCCTGTCTATCTATCTATTTCTCTATCACAATTTCTGTCTTCGTACGCTCTCACACTCTCTCTTTCTCTCTCTCTCCCTCCCTCTCTTAATGTAACTGACTCACCTGTCCAAGTCTTTCAATCTGCCTTTTGTTTAACCTCACCACCAGAACATCACTCTCCACTGAATATTGTATCCTTAACATATCTCTTTCTTTTTAATTTTTCCTCCCCACTTTACAGCACATCGTTAACATTTCTCTCTCCCTCATTCCGCTCACTGTCTTTTTCTTTCTTTCAGCCAGGTTGTTAATATCAGAAGTCGTACGGGGTACATTCAGTCCCGCAGTATGATATAATGACTAGAGAAATCAAAATTACTTACACTTTTAAATTGAGGATATAATCATTAACATGATTATATCAGTGGCTAGCGTATAAAAACAAAACGACCATATCGGTAACATTAATTTTCAAGTATATAATTATAAAAATATAATGGGTATTTAGATGAAATTTATACGTATATAGATGAAATTTCTACGCAAACATTTATCGATATGTATATGTATTTTTCACTTATATATTGTCAGTTTATCTCTACAGAGGAGTTCAAAGTAATTTTTATTACAAGCACGAAATCTTAAGATATAGGATTATCCTAAATTTGTAAATCTTCTTGTTCCTTTCCTCGCATTCGGCCTTGGTTTAAGAACATGTAAGCGGTAAAAGCCAACTAGATCCGCTAAATCGACATTATCATAGCTGCCACAGCAACATCGAATAGCTCATCCCTATTCTTTTTCACACAATAAGAATCATGTATGTAGAAATTTTCTTGTTTATATGATAATAGCTATGTCGGTGTTAGGGGCGATTGTGGCACTGAAGAAAGAGCAAGAGCTACTGAAATATGCATATACAGTAATCCCTCGACTATCGCGGATGTTACATTCCAACCGCCCCCACCCCCGATAGGTAAAAGTTCGCGAAGCAGAAGCAGTGCTGTATTGTATATGTCTTTTATTATTTTTATAATTTGTATATATATTTTTTTTAATTATAAATGTAAAGCAACAACACAGAAGAATCGACGTAAGCTTAAATAATAAACGGCGATAGGTGAACCGCAATATGGCGAGGGGTTACTGAACACCCTTTAATTACTTTTCCATATTCAATTGCATTGTTTAAATTACACGTAATCAGATACGAAACATGATAACAAATCAGTGCTTGCTAGAATTTCGATAGTAAATCTGTAGCGATAACTACACACACACACACACACACACAAACACACACACACACACACACAAACACACACAAACATATATATATATATATGCTGAATTGTGTTTTGGTATGGGCAGATTTTTGAAATCCAACGAACCTTTATGCAGATATACTTTTTAAAAGGGATGTGATAAACCTATTATAATGGGTAATACTAAGTGTACTTTATCTTTTTCTTTTTCTTTTGTGATGTAATCTTTGGACTAGCAGTGTTTGCGGCTGAAGATAGCTTTAAACCATCTTTTATATCAACAATATACCTATACTGATGTAATGACAGGTTGTTTATAAAGCTTGAAACACGTGTACCGCGATATCCTTTGTGTTCTGTTTTCAATTTATGTTTGATATATATATATATATATATATATATATATATATATATATATATACTCTCAGTCATTAAATTACGGCCATGCTGGGACACCGCCTTAAAGAATTTTTGTCGAAGGAATCGATCCAGGTATTTGTTTAATCCTGGTACTTATTCAAACGGGCGCTTTTACCGAACCGCTAAGTTACAGGGTCATAAACACACCAACATCGCTTGTCAAGGTATGGTGGGGTACACACATAATGATGTGTGTGTGTGTGTGTGCGTGCGTGCGTGCGTGCGTGCGTGCGTGCGTGCGTGTCTATATACGAGGGGATTCTTTCAGTTTCCGGTTACCAAATTCATTCACAAAATTTTGATCGGAGCCGGCACTACGTGGTTGGGAAGCTAACCTTTTAGGCACATCCTGAATGTGGCATGTGTGTGTGTGTGTGTGTGTGTGTGTGTGTGTGTGTGTGTGTGTGGGTGTGTGTGTGTGTATAAAACACATTTAACATGTGTATGGTTATGTGTATATGTACGTAAATGGGTGTGTGAACGTATAAGAATGGAAATATACATGCATATTTATGACACGTTTAACATACGCATGATTACGTATATGTGTGTGTAAATGTGTATGTGTAGTGTGTGAGCATATATATATAAATATATATATACACATATATATATATAGAGACATTTGTATATATTACAAACACACGGATATTGTCCACATATATTCAGACATACAAGTGAATAAGCATATGTATGTATGCGTGTGTGTGTGTGTGTGTGTGTGTGTGTGTGTGTGTGTGTGTGTGTGTGTGTGTGTGTGTTTATTCTAAGTAATTATCGTTGTTATCGATCTAGTTTCATCGACAATTTGTGTAAATATTTTATCGAAACAGAAGATCACTTTAGAATAAATAAGAAATGACGACCTGCTTATCAGCCAGGCAGGTTGAGACATATATATATATATATATATATATATATATATATATATATATATATATATATATATATGAGTAAGTGTGTGAGTGTGTGTGCGTGTTTAAGTGTATGTGTGATTCTGTGCATGTGTGCATATATGTGTGCGTATGTAGATATGTGTACACATACATATACACATATTTATTCTTATACATACACATATATGTACACACTCACACATACAAACATACACATATATATACGCAGCGATGGCTGCGTGGTTAAGAAACTAGATTTGCAACCAAGTTGCACGCCTCATCTTGGGCAAGTTACATCTATTATAACCCAGGATGACAAAATGCTTGAGAGTGATTTTGGTAGACAAAAACTTTGTAGTATATAAATAAACTTATGTACACACATTCACACACAGACCATAGATATATATAACACAGTCCTGGAATATCCAGCATCTTTCACGCCATAAAATCGAATTTGCCTATACTCCTACAAAGTCCCTAAGTGAAAACTCTGATTGAAAAAAACACCTTACGGAATAGCATACGCCAACCAAAATATCTTTAAAAACACCTCACAAGGGCAGAATTCAGATCAGACAATAAATCAGAATTCTTAGTAAAAGAATGCGGAGATAGGAGACGTGGAATCTGCAACAATATCAACAACTTCAAACACTTGGAAAGTGGCTCAAGAGTGGATCCCTTTTTCAAAATGAATGCAGATATGAACTGCAAAACGCAAACCCTCATATACTTTGTTGCATTGGGATGTTCTAGCCTTACATATATGTGTGTGTGTACATGTGTATGTGTATATACATGTGTGTGTATGTATATACATGTGTGTGTGTGTGCGCGCGTGTGTTGTGTGTGTGTGTGTGTGTGTGTGTGTGTGTGTGCGTGTGTGTGTGTATTCGTTTTATTTTATTTACTGATTGATTTTTCAAAGTTATTTTGCAAATATCATGCTAATGTATTTTCATGCAGAACTACACTTAATAAAAAATTCCCTCCAAAAATGAATGTTTGGAAGGCGTATATTCTAAATATAACTCAAAAAGGAGAAAAAGAAAGAAAGGATTAAAAAGGAAGGAAAAAGGAAAGAAAAAAAGGTGAAAAAGAAAAACAAAAGAGATAGAAAGAAAGCAAAAAGACTTTCAGTGATGATCAAACCACACCTATTTTTTTTTAAGAGGTCACCATCCTTAAACCCATTCCAATACAATGGTAAAGGAAAAAAATAAATAAACAAATGAATAATGAATAGGAAGGTGGATACCCCTTCTCTCTCTCTTTCCCTCTATCCATCTGTCTATCTGTCTAACTATCTATCTATCTATCTACCTACCTATATTTCTATCTATCCATCTCCATTGTCTTGGAACCTCACCCAAAAAAACAAAAACAATGTTCTCTTCTAAACCCACCCTCCCCCCCAAAAAACCCCATCTGTTTTATATAAATAAGCAAGTTGTTTTTACATTCACAAAATTCTATTTGACAAGTTCTTGAGAGGAACGAAAGCGTTAATAGTAATGAAGAAATAAAAGGATTTTTTCCAAAATTCTGACTTTTTTCTCAATATTCAATTCTGTAACATCAGACCTAACGCTCTATACATGCATACACACACAAACACACACACACACACACACACACACACACACATACATACATATATATATATATATATATATATATATATATATATATATATATATATATATATATATATATATATATATATATATATATGTATGTATGCATGTATGTATGTATGTATGTATGTATGTATTTGTCTATGTGTGTACACGAATGTATATATCTACATGTACATTCTTTTAACCTTTTATGTTTTTCAGCCTAATGGCTGGGGCCATGCTGAGGCACCTCCATGACTATTCTCTTCTGGTTAGTTCACTGTAAAAAAAAGGGAGTTTTTAATGTTGCCTTCGTTTGAGTTTGTCGTTATATAGGTTTATCTGGGATCTTGCATAATGGAAGTCAAGCTACTCTTTTAAAGCATCTTCCCAAACCCTAGGCTGGTTAATATCTCTTACAACTTTTTGAGATACTCTTCGAAATAATTCCTATGATTAGGAGTATCTGGTGATCGATATACTGCGCATGCAATTTTGATCAGTTTAATGTATACTAAGCGTGTGCATCACAAATTGAGTTTGAGTGTGACAGCAAAACTACAGGCGTGACATCTTCCCGGATGTACATCGCAATTCCACCGTGAGTTTTTTCTCTCCGATCAGTTCGAAATTGATATACTTCGGCATGTGTATCTCAGCATCTGCCATGTCAGCGGCTAGATTAGTTTCTGTTAATGCCATACATATTGCTTGATTACGTGTAACTAAATCTCTTGGGAATGAGGATTTGTGCTAGTGAAATGTTACAAGGCCCCTGACCTTCAGCAGGAACACTTGTGAGACGTATGAGTGTGAGTAGCGGCCAGTTGTCTGACATTTCGGAACGCTTAAGAGGTGATAATAGGTAATGCCGAAGTTGCTTGGCAAGTTTTGAATTCAGTCATCAATCAGCGAAATTAATTACTGTTCTGCGAGTTACTATGATCACGCACAAACAATAATAATGATAATAATAATAATAATAATAATAATAATAATAATAATAATAATAATAATAATAATAATAATAATAATAATAATAATAATAATAATAATAATAATAATAATAATAATAATAATAATAATAATAATAATAAATTCCCGGATGCAATAACAGGCAGTGGCTCTCATGGCTTCTGATCTTAATTGATTGGAAGTGTTATCATGTACATTGTTTTGTCTTGGTATAAAAGATGGGCTACAGCAAATATTCTGCTTAATACCACAGATTTGCTTGTCAGTTGTTTGACCGTAACCAGTTGAGCATATCCCTTGGTGGCTGACGATATGTGCATCTCTGATCATGAGCAGATGTAGTAGGGAACCATCATAGCCATGTGTTGAGAGGAATTCTTGGGGGTTTGGATAATTCACCTTTGGAAACATGGGTGTTTTGCTCAACATCCTTAAACAAACCTTATTCAGGGACCTTTTGAGCGGGATGAGCTACTCAACCTGAAGAAAATTCTAACTGGGCTCTCGTTGCAAGGTCATGCACTGTTTATCATGATATGAAATCACCATGTCACGCACATATGGTTGTGATGCATGTGCCTGGTGTACCCTTATCAGACGGGTAGTCATGATGGGTATATTTGTACCCCAGTGTCATTTTAATGGCATGCACTGCTCTCTCTCATAATAATAATAATAATAATAATAATAATAATAATAATAATAATAATAATAAAAATCATCCAAAGATAGAATTTATAAACCTATTAATACATCGCGGTACGTTAAAATATAAAATATTCATAAACCCCATCCTTGAATTACTACTACTACTACTACTACTACTACTACTACTACTACTACTACTACTACTACTTCTACTACTACTACTACTACTACTGCTGCTGCTGCTGCTGCTGCTGCTGCTGTTGCTGTTACTACTACTACTACTACTACTACTACTACTACTACTACTACTACTACTACTACTACTAGATTTATCCTACGTTATATTGGCACAGCTCGGTACGATCCAATAAAACTGCTGTTGCAAGTTAGAATCACTAGGCCGTAGCTGACATAAGAGCTTTTAGGTACGTACTCCAAAACATAAAAGGTATATGTATGTATATATATATATTCTTTTATTCTTTTACTTGTTTCAATCATTTGACTGCGGGCATGTTGGAGCACCGCCTTGAAAGGTTTTAGCAGAACAAATCGACCCAAGAATTTACTTTTCAAGCCTAGTACTAATTCTAGCAGAATCTTTTGCTGAACCGCTAAGTTATGAGAACGTCAAATTTCATAAGCCCGGTACCCTTAAAAACAACAATTGCAGACACGAAAACAAACCTGCACCTCTGGTTGGAAGTGAAATCCCTATAGCACAAGGGGAAGAAATCTTTTAGGTTTGATTGCCAGAACTTGTTGCAAACCTTATTACGTGTTGGTTTAAATAATTAAATAATTTCTTATTTTAATTTGTGCGACTGACAGCGCATGGCTCAATGATTACAGCATCAGGCTCACAACCATGAGGTAGTGAGCTCGATTCCCGGACTGGACTGTGTGTTATACTCTTGAACAAGACACTATAGTTCATGTTGATCCAGGTCACTCAGGACTAGAAATGAGTTGCTTCGTCAATAGTGCCAAGCTGTATTGGACTTTGCCTTTCCCTTGGATAACAATTGTGACGTGCAGAGCGGAGGCTGGTGTGCATGGGCGAATGTTGGCTTTACACAGACAACCTAGCTCGGACTTGTGCCTCGGAAGGGAACAGTCTAGGTGCAAACCCATGGTCATTCATGACCGAAGGGTTCTTTACGTTTTAAATAATTATAAAGCAATGAATAAAATGATGCCTTTAAAAAGCTCACGCCCGTAGACTCATATGCATATAAACCACAATACTATGTGTGTAAGTATATATATATATACAACAATGATATATATAAGTATATATGTATATATATACAACAATGGCTGTGTGGTAAGTAGCTTGCTTACCAACCACATGGTTCCGGGTTCAGTCCCACTGCGTGGCACCTTGGGCAAGTGTCTTCTACTATAGCCTCGGGCCGTCCAAAGCCTTGTGAGTGGATTTGGTAGACGGAAACTGAAAGAAACCTGTCGTATATATATATATATATATGTGTGTGTATGTATGTGTTTGTGTGTCTGTGTTTGTCCCCCCAACATCGCTTGACAACCGATGCTGGTGTGTTTATGTCCCCGTAACCTAGCGGTTCGGCAAGAGAGACCGATAGAATAAGTACTAGGCTTAAAAAGAATAAGTCCTGGGGTCGATTTGTTCGACTAACGTCGGTGCTCCAGCATGGCCGCAGTCAAATGACTGAAACAAGTAAAAGAGTAAAAAGAGTATGTATGTATGTATATATATACAACAAGAATATATATATAAATATATATATGTATATATAAATATATATATGTATATATATACAGCAATAATATATATATATATATATATATATATATATATATATATATATATATATATATATATATATATATATATATATATATATATATATATATATATATATATATATATATATATATAATATATATATATATGTATGTAACAACGATATATATATAAATATATATATATATATGTACATGTATATATGCAAAAATATGTACATAAACATAGATATATACATATATATATGCAACAATGATATATATATATAAATATATAAATATAAATATATATATATATATATATATATATATATATATATATATATATATATAATATATAGTTTTAGGGAAAATAACCAATTTTCAAGAACTCATCGATGAAAATCCACTATCACATATAGAAAAATTAACAATTAAAAGCACAATAAACGAGTATAATACAAAGCAAAGTAAATATCATAAGATAAAAATAATAAAATGATTACACGTGTTTCATAGCTAATTTTCAAATAGAAAGGAAATTTAAATCGATTAAAATCAATTGAAATTATCGAAAATAAATTCTATTCAAAAATATAGCTAATCGTCAGATCGTAAGTAGAACAATAATTAGATATATATCTCAACCAACAATAAGTACCAAATGAATTAATATGAAATACTTATTTTATAAAGATAGAAAAATTATTAAAAGTATCAAAATATCAAAATAATAACCATTCAATAATCCTCCCTTCATCCATTATAATAACATGTATATTATATACAAAAAACATCTTACATAAATTATCATTGTTTTAAATTATCTTTGATTTAAATACAATTTGAACGAAGTTTAAGTTTAAAATAATAATGAAGATAAAATTAGTACATATTTAACCGGTGTAATAGTTAAAGCTATACTATTTAAAGCTAAAAACGTTTATTTACTTTTATATATATATATATATATATATATATATATATATATATATATATATATATATATATATATATATATATATATATATGCAACAATGATATGTATATCAATATATATATATATGCAACAATGATAAATATAAATATATATATATATATATACATTGATTATAATATAAATATATACGCAACAATGATATACATACACAACAATATATATATGATTGTATATGTATATGATGACCGTCCACTCGTGACCGATGGATGAAGACCATTTCTGACTTTCAGAGTCATTGTGCGCTCTAGGACTAACTTATATTTTGCATTTGCGGCTCCGTTGGTGGCTAATGAGCCCTGCTCTTGACAAGCATACACAACTGCAAACATTGCAGACCAAGCTTTCCTCATTCTCCACACCAGTAGTGCGCTTTTGATCAGCACGCTTAAGTTCTCCATGCAGAATACGTGCTCTCTCAAAAGTGTCAACACCACTTCTTAACCTGCTTCCTTCATCTGTGGCGATGACAGGCAGTGCCCTGCCAGTCAGTCTCCTACATATCACAGGCCTTTATTGAGGACTTGACACAGTCCTTAAATCGCAGCCTTGGTTTCTGCCGAGGTATCTTTCCATTCAGAAGTTCCCCATATAGCTTAGGGATCCTGCTATCATTCATTCTAATAAGGTGTCCATCGCTTAATTACTCAAGATATCATATATATATATATATATATATATATATATATATATATATATATATGTATATATATATATATATATATATATATATACAAGGTCTCAAATTTGTATGTTTAAAAATGTAGAGACTCTCAACACGACCGATCTTTATTGCATTTATTTAATTATTTACCATTCGATGTCAACATTTCTGTGCCCAACTCTATCCAGCGACTGATCCGTTGGATGTCTGACGTTTGGCACTTCCTCAGGAATGGCTTCCATCAGAACAAATTACGAAAAAACACAACACAATTAACGATCATAACAGATTATTAAAATACTTGACTATACCTCCGCCATGCTGCCTTCATTTATTTTGTTTACTATATACAGGGGAGGTAACTCCTTAATCTTTCCAATTGCTACCGCTCTCCTGTGAATGTCTACTAGATTAATTTGTTTTATTTATTTATCTATTAATTTATTTATTAATTTAATTATTATTTTATTTTTCAATGTTTCTTTATTTTAGTGATTATCTCCGATAAGTAGATTATTTTTGTTGTCCCTGGGAGGTTATCATTGCTATTATTTTATTTTATATTATTACTGTCTCATTATTGGGCTCAGGGAACTCTCTCCAGAAATCCTTACTCCTAGGAATCTTTCCAAGCTCCTTCACTGATATATTCAGTAATATTTCAATATATTATCATTATTTGCTATTATCATTATCTTCTATAGGTTTTATACTAAGATTTGAACCTCATCTCTTCTTACTAAATTCCTCAAGGAAGCTAACATACAGACTAAGGAAATAATGGAGAAGTAAAACTTGACGGATAGGACAGAACCGCTGGTACCAAGAGAACCAAGATTTATCCTGAAAGACCATAAAGTAAATTTCTTGACAGAGCCATCACTAAGACTCATATGCCCAACAAAATCGGACATTGGAATATTAAGCAAGAACATTATAAACAAGTATTTACCTACAATAACCACTAAGTTGAAGTTAGAATTATGGTCTAGTACAGACCAAGTGATAAACTGGTTTAACTCAATTGAGCACAAGGAAGACACTAAGTTCATCCAATTCGATATAGCAAACTTTTATAGATCAATTAACCCAATAGTACTAAATAAGGCAATGTGGTTCTTCCATAAGGCCTCACAAGAGAAGAATTCAAAGTAATAACAGCAGCGAGGAAATCATTTATTAGATTTAAAGATAGGATATGGGTAAGAAAAGATACACCTGAGGCCTTTGATGTCCCCATGGGGAGCTCTGACTCAGCCCAAATAGCTGATATGGTGGGGTCATTTATCCTTTATGAATTAAATTATCAATTCCCTAAGGTTAGGTGGGGGGTCTGTATAGGGATGACTGCCTTCTGTATGTTAGGAATTGCTCCAACCAGGAACTGCAGAGAATTAAGGGTAGACTAGCTAGATTTTTCAGTAGAATGGGGATGAGTATAGTTTACGAAGATGACATTTCAGTGGCAAACTTCCTAGATGTAACGTTAGATATTAAGAATGAGACATATAGACCATACCACAAACCCCTAACGAACCTAAAGTATATAAATAAATCAAGTAACCATCCTAGGGCTATCATCGAGAATTTAGTTAAAAACATCTCTTTAAGACTCTCCAAATTATCTGCTAACAATAGGGTCTTCAATAATGAAGCTCATTTCTATAATACAGCATTGAATAAGGCCGGGTATAGAGAAAGGGTCTCCTATATTGAAAATGATAGCAAAATAATTAAAACAACTGACAGCAGTAGTAGTAATGATAAGAGGAATAAACACAATGCAAATAAAGGAAATAAACCAAGTTACCCCCATAAACACAACTTAAGGAATTAAAAAATTTTTAAAAACGATATTAATAACCATGATGATAATGATAAGGATAATAAAGTCTGGTTCATAGTCCCATTTGGGAGAAATATCAAGAGTAACCTGATAGCAAAGTTTAGAGAGGTGATAGGTAGGCACTTCCCAAGGAGCTCATACTATGGTAAAATTATCAACACACACAAATATTAGGAACATAGCACAAATTATAGCAGCGCATAACCTTAAAATACTTAAGTCTAAAGTAACAGGGGGAAATGAGAATTTGAACAATAATATAAATAGCAATAATAATAATAATAATAATAATAATGAGAATGATAATACCAATGATGATAATAATAATAATAATAATAATAATAATAATAATAATAATAATAATAATAATAATAATAATAATAATAATAATAATAATAATGATAGCAACAACAATAATAATAATAATAATAATAATAATAATAGTAGTAGTAATAATAATAATAATAACAATAGTAATGGAGGTACTATTAATAATAGGGGTAAGGCCTGTAAGAGTAAGAACATAATCACAGTAAATGAGGTAAACCCTAGGAGATTAAAATTTGAAGGACCCAACGCGAAAGTCAAAAATATAGTATATCAATGTAAAGTAAAGACCCAAATTGGCACCACGAAATACATTGGCTGCACATCAGGACAGGTATGCAGGAGAATATCTAATCACTTAACGACCTTTAGAGATAGAAAGAAAATAGCAACCACCAGTCTTAGCAAATACATCTGGGAACTCAAGGATAATAATAAACAGTATTCGTTAGAATGGTCCATAGTAGCAAGATCAATGCCATACGAGAGAGGAAGAAAGTATTGTTCGCTCTGCACGACAGAACTCTACTGCATAATCTTCTCTAAGGGTTAAATTGATTAACATATTAACGAATAATGCTCTGAAATGTACACACATCCTAAGAAGCACTTTTCGTTGGTATAAATGAATTCAGGATATGAGAGGGTGCCACAGGGAATCTCATGTATGTTTATGTATATATATATATATGCATGCGTATGTGCGTACATGTGGGTATGTGTACGTAGATACATATGCGTGTGTGTATGTATGTATGTATATATGTGTGTATATGTGTGTGTATGTATGTGTATATATGTATGTGTATATATATATGGATATATATATATATATGGATATGTATATGTGTGTATGTGTATGCATATATGTGTATATATATGTATGTGTGTGTATGTATATGGATGTATATATATATATATACATATATATGTATATATATATATATATATATATATATATATATATATATATATATATATATACGCATGTATATATGTGTGGGTGTGTGTGCATATGTGTATATGTATGTGTCTGTGAGGGTGTGTAAGTATACATAAATACATGATAAATTATAAGACAAAGTTAAGTCATCTAATTAGGTGGACTGGTGCATAGAATACTAGTAGAAATGTGGAGATGCACCTGAACCTTAGTGGAATTAGAAAATGAAGTTAAACTACAATGGATACCTGACTATAACTAGAAAGACACCGTACCTATAATTTAAGGAAAAGATCACTGTAGTTAAAGGGTCAGTTAAAAATAATCTCACTTAGAACCCCCAAATTATCCATTAATAGGAGGTAACCACTAATAGTGCAAACCAACCCTAGGTTGCGACACTATAGTCTGTGCAGCCTATAAGTGCAGATTGTATAAGTGCCAATATAGGATTGTTACTACTACTACTACTACTACTAATAATAATAATAATAATAATAATAATAATAATAATAATAATAATAATAATAATAATAAGAAGAAGAAGAAGAAGAAGAAGAAGAAGAAGAAGAAGAAGAAGAAGAAGAAGAAGAAGAAGAAGAAGAAGAAGAATAGTAGGAGAAGAGTTTGTGAGCACACACAGTAGTAAGGATGGAAGCAGAGCATATAGATAGAATTGGGAACGGGTAATATATTACAGTACAACACAGCCAATTGTTAGATCTCTAAACAGAATATAAGTGCATGACTCAACCATAATAAGGATAGATATGAAATTAAAATAGGAACTGGGAATAAGATAACAAACTGAGGAATTTAGTAAGAAGAGATGAGGTTCAAATCTTAGTATAAAACCTATAGAAGATAATGATAATAGCAAAGAATGATAATATATTGAAATATTACTGAATGTATCAGTGAAGGAGCTTGAAAAGATTCCTAGGAGCAAGGATTTCTGGAGAGAGTTCCCTGAGCCCAATAATGAGACAGTAATAATATAAAATAAAATAATAGCAATGATAACCTCCCAGGGACAACAAAAATAATCTACTTATCGGAGATAATCACTAAAATAAAGAAACATTGAAAAATAAAATAATAATTAAATTAATAAATAAATTAATAGATAAATAAATAAAACAAATTAATCTAGTAGACATTCACAGGAGAGCGGTAGCAATTGGAAAGATTAAGGAGTTACCTCCCCTGTATATAGTAAACAAAATAAATGAAGGCAGCATGGCGGAGGTATAGTCAAGTATTTTAATAATCTGTTATGATTGTTAATTGTGTTGTGTTTTTTCGTAATTTGTTCTGATGGAAGCCATTCCTGAGGAAGTGCCAAACGTGAGACATCCAACGGATCAGTCGCTGGATAGAGTTGGGCACAGAAATGTTGACATCGAATGGTAAATAATTAAATAAATGCAATAAAGATCGGTCGTGTTGAGAGTCTCTACATTTTTAAACATACAAATTTGAAACCTTGGAAATATAAACAATGAGAACGACCCTTAAGGAATCTAATAAATGATCCTTTGGGGTGAAGTCTTATGCTATATTGGTAGCGATTACGAAATTTACTGGAAAATTATATATACATATATATATATATATATATATATATATATATATATATTAGAAATAACACATTTCTAAATCTCTCAGAGAGATTTAAGCAGTAGTGATGCGATAAAGTTGTTGTATATTGTCAACTTAATGTGACAATCCCAATAAGGGAATATACTACTGCTGTTTAGCCCTAGGAAGCTGGACCGTTTCCTGTTGGCCTTGACACAATTACTGTGTCCTTATGTTTGCGAGGGGGAGACAAACTTCTCCACCCAGCCTAGCCAGTATTCAGGGACATGTTTCTGAGTCTTTGCTCGTCATCAGCCTGAAGTAGCATGGCCAGCTGGTTGAAGAAGTCTGTCAAGCTCTCGCAACATATATAATCACAGTGAAATATATTTACTGGTTACCAAAATTAGAAATAACACATTTCTAAATCTCTCAGAGAGATTTAAGCAGTAGTGATGCGATAAAGTTGTTGTATATTGTCCCTGCGATAAAGTTGTCGTATACTGTGTCCCTGAATGCTGGCTAGGCTGGGTGGAGAATTTTGTCTCCTCCTCGCAAACATAAGGACACAGTAATTGTGTCAAGGTCGACAGGAAACGGTCCAGCTTCCTAGGGCTAAACAGCAGTAGTATATTCCCTTATTGGGATTGTCACATTAAGTTGACAATATACAACAACTTTATATATATATATATATATATATATGTACACCAATGAAATATACCTATGTATACAACAATGAAATATATTTATATACATATAACCTCAATCATGTATGTATATATATATATATTTACAAAACAAAAATATATATATAACCACCACATATGTTAATATATATTCAACAACAACAGCATATATATATATATTAACCATAATAACATATATATATCTATATCTATATATTTAACCATAATAGCGCATATATATATATACATATATATATATATATATATATATATATATATATATATATATATATATATATATATATATATATATATATATATATATAAATGATCGCACAACTTCTTTGGAATAAAATATGAAGCGATGAGTATTGAGTTTACATTAACATTTTAAGCGTTGAAACCTAAAGCCTAAATATTAAATATTAAAATTTTATAAACCTTTTGGAGAGATCTTAAATGTTAATGGCTTTAAAAGTATTAAATATGAAAAATTAATATTGAAATTGACAATTGGAAATTAAAAATTTAAATATTTAAACTAAAGGTAATAGGGTATTTAAAAAATCCAAAATTACAAATGAAATCAAAATTTAGAATAGAAAAAGATAAAAATATAAATGAAAAATAAAAATAGGAATAAATTTGAATTGAAAAATAAAAATTAAAAATTTTCGAGTAATTTAGGAATTAAAAGTAATACATTGAAAGATTAAAATATAGAAAAAATTTTTTAAATAAAAATTGAAGACTTTTATAAATTAAATAAATAAACAATTAAAAGAATTAATGAGTTACAAACCCTATAACTAGAAATTAAAAGATTTAAATCTTAAATTTTAAAGACGTGAACATTAGAAAGAAATATAAATTGAAATTTCAAATTTCCTTTAACGTATAAAAATAGATAATAAATAATAATTTAATTAAAATTTGAATTTCAAAAGTTGTTAAAATTTTAAAATGTGTGCTAAAATATTTTAAAAAATTTTAATTCAAGAATTATCCTTATCTGATATGTGTCTATATATATATATATATATATATATATATATATATATATATATATATATATATATATATATATATATATATATATATATATATATATATGCATATATATATATATATATATATATATGTATATATATATATATATATATATATGTATATATATATATATATATATATGTATATATATATATATATATATATATATGTATATATATATATATATATATGTATATATATATATATATGTATATATATATATATATATATATATATATATATATATATATATATATATATATATATATATATATATATATATATGTATATATATATATATATATATATATATATATATATATATATATATATATATATAGACACATATATATATATATGGACGTATGTATGCATAGATGTATTTAAGTACACAGTAGGCGGGTCCTCACAATAGTGAGTGGGAGTAGTGAACTATAAAAACTTTGCGAGAAGGCCTCGAAATGGTGCACATTTTCTTCTGATAGTCTATGAAACCTCATCTGGTAAGCAAAGTTTTAGATTGACTGTACCCGCACTAGGAAGCTGTTTCTAAGTCCCCATGTACGTACGCACACACATAAAATTCATATATGTACACCTGATTTACATACACATGTAAAAATACATATGTATATACACATATGCATACATGCATATGTGTATCTATATACATACATATATATATATATGTATGTATATATACATACGTACATACGTATACATGTATATATATATACATACATGCATACACACATGTTTGTATACAAACATACATGCATATATACGTATCTATGTTTATATACATATGTTTATATTTATATATATGTATATGCACATACATATATATACATATACATATCTACACATACATATATACATATACATTCATGCATATATATTTATACATTCATGTATATATCCACATACATAAATGTATATATACATACATACATGCACATACATACATGCACATACAAACATGGATATATAAACATACGTCCATATATACACATACATGCATATATACTTATACATAAATTGAACACAAATGGCGTTTAATATTTACGACAGCTATTTCTGTAGAATTCTGTTGTTGTATTCATATAATCCACCATCATCATCATGTAATATTGTGAACTCAATATTATCATACCTAGCCATTTCTCGTATCCTACGTGTTGATATACCGAGGTTCTTTTGAATACTTATTAACTAACATATATATTTACTATTAGCAACGGTAGCAGTGTGTGCAACGACTAAAACCATCCGGTTGTTATCAGGATTTGTTTATCTGGTTCGAAGGGGGGTTTTTTGGCTTTGTTTTGTTTTTGTTTTTTTTTAGTCATGCTAAATCCAAAAATTGAATCATTTTATTACTATCACGACTAAATTTCAATATGCCTAAATCCACCAATCATCAGTGGATGATATGCGTGGACTTTAAGATCTATCTTATCTTTTAAATGTTTCAGTCATTAGACTGTCGCCATGCTGGATCATCGCCTTGAAGAATTTTTTTAACCGAGTGAATCGGCCCTAGTACTTATTTTTTTTTCAGCCTTGTACTTATTCTATCGGTTTCTTTTGCAGAACCGCTAAGTTATGGGACCCTAAACACACCGACACCAGTTTTCAAGAAGTGGTAAGGGAAAACACACACACACACACACACACACACATAATATATACGAGCTTCATTTAGTTTCCATTTTACCAAATCTACCCACAAGGCTTTGTTCCTCCTGAGGCTATAGAAGAAGACACTTACTCAATGTGCTGCCCAGTGGGACTGAACCATGTCGTTCGGAAGCAAGCTTCTTAGCACACAGCCACGCCTTGGTCTTGACAAGACAAATATGGAACGCTTCCCGATTTCGGGCAACAAAGTAGATACACCAAATATCCATACTTTTTATGTATGTATGTAGAATAGAAGAGCCAGGAGAAAACTTTCGGTTATCAAAGAATGGCTGCAGCGAACACTAGTCCCATGGTCTTTTAATGTAATTGAAGAGCCTTTAGCTCAACCGGAAATAATCCTACCTCCACTCCATGTCAAACTTAGCGCTATGAAGCAGTTAGTTAAATCTCTTAATAAAGACTGACCATGCTTTCACTATATCTGCAGCTTATTTCCTGATCTCTATGCAGTTAAAATATAAAACCTGAAGTATTTTATAGGCTTCAGATCAGGAAATTGATGAAAGATGGGAAATTTGTAAATTCCATAAATTCCATTGAAGCAGCAGCATAGAATTCATTTGTAATAGTTGTAAATGGCATTCTGGGCAACAAAAAGCAGCCAACTATGCCGAAATAGTTGACATTATGATGGAGAACTTTCTAAATTTGGAAACGCATATGATCAGTCACCTTGATAAATTCCCTGAAAATCTTGGTTACTCAAATGACGAGCAGGGAAAACGTTTCCATCAGAACATAAAATCAATGGAACAAAGGTTTCAAAGCAGTTCAGACTTGCATATGATGGTAGACAGTTGCTGGAACTTGACTCATAATCTTCATGGGGTTCAACACTCAAGAAATTCATCCAAATGCTATTTCACGGGAAATTAGGCATAAATAATTATGTAATTTCTTTATAGAAATTTTAGAGTTTTTACTAGTTTTCAGTAGAATTTTATGAAGATATTCTGGTTTTGAAGAATGTATGTTATATCTTGTTCCCCATAAGCTGTTTTATTATTATTATTTTTTTAATGTAATTCTATGGATCCAGTGTCTTAACAACTTGATGTAATGGTAATGAATGGATGTAATTTTCAGAATGTTTGTGTCAAGAAAACCCTAATTTAGATCCAAATTTTTTGGCGAGACAAGAAATCCAACTTTAATAGGATGTGTTGTTTAGATCGTCTCAAATTGTACTTAGCGTTCAGAGTTAGCATCTCTCGTTGACGACACGTGCTATAGAAGCAGCGACTATATCAGCTGACAAAGTGATTGTCTGCAACGGTGGATGGCATTACCGTATAATATACCGCTGTTCCAGTATGTAACCGAGGCTGACTTAGTCTACTAAACTCAGCAAGGCGGTGCCTCGGTCTAATGCCTGACACCAATCGCAAATGAAAACAAAAGATACTAGAAACCCTACCCAAGTCTCCTCCAAATTTATGATGGAAGATTCTTCGTATCCGTAGATCAGGAGGAAGAACAGCAGACCGTCAAATGGCTATGTAAACTGATATTTGGCGTTGCAGGACTTTTGTTCCTGTTTGCACTAATTAGTTTTAGAGTGTGAGTCAGTTCGTACAATTCGGTTCCATTCTTTAGGCTTGGAGGTCAGATCTCAATAACTTAGACCGCTGCGGTAACGAGAGCAAACAATAGGTAAATTGCCCAACAGGGCTGAAGACATCCACCTATCCCAGAGTTAACGGAAAGTTGTCAAAGAAGGCACTGCAACGCCTGAAGGACGCTACTCCTTGATTTGCAGTCGAAGTTGACTCTCCTAACATTTTCCTTTCCCAAGGAATTCACAAGGCAGTGAAAGTTTGTACTTGGAATATCTCCGATAACACGCTAAATAACTCCTAGTTGAGTCTCTGACATGAGCTACTTTTCCAGATCAGAGTACGTCCGGGAACTAATGGCTATAAGGTGGGTCCACACTCCTCAAAACTCGGAACATTCACATTAGGGCCTATTACTGGATGCAGTATTTTAAATTATATTTAGAAATATATGTGTGTATATATACCCCTATATATAACTTTAATCTTAAGCATGATGTAATATTTATGAAGCAGCATCAAATAGCAAGAGAGTTTTAAAATACATACAAACAGGAAGAAAACAAACCGCTTATTACCTCTTTGTCATATGTAAGTATGTATATATTTATGTATGTATGTGTGTATGTAAGTCGTACTCAAAATCTGTTATTATGGACATTAATATAAATGTTATCCAGTCGAGATATATAACATTTCTTTCCGTTTTATTAGGTATACAGCCATCATTAGATCTGGTATCGATTACAGATTAATCGATAATAAATCTCTTATCGATTATGCTATAATTTATATTATATAATCTATAATTTATATTGAGATAGCAAACTTGTAAGCAACATCCTGTGCAAATGATATTTAATAGAAATTTTATACATGTATTTATAACATATGTGGATGTACTGCTGCTAAATCGCTCGAGAGGAATATATAGAATATAAGCTGAATAATGCCTATGTCATACACTAGTATAATATATATATATATATATATATATATATATATATATATATATATATATATATATATATATATATATATATATATATACAGAGAGAGAGAGAGAGAGAAGTATGAAAGCAGTTAAACAAAGGGGGCTTAAAGCATGTATTTACATGGAATAAAAAATACAGATGAAAGAATAAGATAAACAAAAGGAATTGTGTGAAGTTTTATCCCGGTAGCTGTTTCGGGAGCATCATAGTATATACCATAATCACATTCATACGTAATATATGTGCAAGATATCTTAGGT
>NC_142944.1:43614544-43652044 GCF_046866305.1 Octopus bimaculoides | reverse complement strand
TGCGCTATCGATTTTAATAACAACTAAAATTCTTCCCCACGGACCAAAACGGGTTTCTTTGGGGTTGATTGTATATATATATATATATATATATATATATATATATATATATATATGGAGAGAGGGAGAGGGAGAGAGAGAGAGAGAGAGAGAGAGAGAGAGAGAGAAATAGATATACAAACATATATATACATCATATATATATATATATGTATCAATACACACACACATGTATAGATATGCACGCATATACATACCAATATATGTACATAAATATATACATATTGTGTGTACATATATATATATGTGTATATGTGTGTGAGGGTGTATATATGTATGTATGTTTGTGCATATATATGTGAGTGTATATATATATATATATATGTATGCATGTATATATATATATATATGTGTGAGTGAGTGAGCGAGCGAGCGTGTGTTTGGGTCTGTGTGTGCGTGTGTGTGTATGTTTATGTATGCGTGTGTGTTCATTGCAATGCAATACTGAGGGGAATTCTTCAATGTTTGCTAACATAATGAGTTGCTGATATAATTGGATGTATACAGATGTATGCATACCTCTGTCTGTATGTGTAAGCGACTCAGTGTATTCGTATTCCGAAGCGTATTATGCGGAATATTTCAATATACAGTCTAACACCCCCACCCCCCACCCCACCCCCACACACGTGCTTATATATATATATATATATATATATATATATATAGATAGATAGATAGATAGATAGATAGATAGATAGATAGATAGATAGATAGATAGATAGATAGATAGATAGATAGATATAGATATATATACTTCCAATTATATATCAGCATCTCATTATGTTAGTAAACACTAAAGAATCCCCCTAAGTATTGGAATGAAGTTTGTCAGGAAAAAAGACATTATACGAAACACATACATAATACCTATACCTGTCTATCTATCTGTCTTTCTTGTTACTCTCTCTTTCCCTACCTACCAACCCACCTACCTACCTACCTATCTTTCTACCTACATATCTACCTTTCTCTCTCTCATATATATATATATATATATATATATATATATATATATATATATATATATATATATATATATAAATGGAGAGAGAGAAGAGAAAGATTTTGTGTTTACGTATAAACAAATGTGTATGCGTATATCTATACACATATATACATACAGACGCATGTGTATATAAATATATATTTACGCGTGTCTGTACGTTTTGCTTGCGTATATGTATAATTCTATATAATTCTATACATATGCATATATATTTGTGAGTGCTCCTGCATACATACATACATACATACATACATATACGCATATATACAGGTATGCACACACATACATAACATTTGCGGTTTTTTGTTGTTTTTTCTTTTTATTTTCTCCTTTTCGGTGAGAAAAAAAACTAAAATGAATTAAGAATTTATTATATATGACATACAATTCATCACCTTTAACATAATTATCAAATATTCACATCATACATAGCGTTTATATATTTTAATTTTTAATATGCAAATTTCTCTAGGTTTAAATTATTTATTATCTTTTACTTGTTTCAATCGGTGGACTTTGGTTTTAGCCGAACGAATCAATCGCCACTCCCCTCGGACATAATGATTCTTTTATAGAGCCGCTTGCTTATTCTGTCAATCTGTTTTGCCGAACGGTTAAATTATGGAGGCGTAAACAAACTAACACCAGTTTTCAACACACACACACACACACACACACACACATACACACACACACACACATATGCATGTACACAAATACTTACTCTTTTACTCTTTTACATGTTTCAGTCATTTGACTGCGGCCATGCTGGAGCACCACCTTTAGTCGAGCAAATCGACCCCAGAGCTTATTCTTTGTAAGCCTAGTACTTATTCTATCGGTCGCTTTTGCCGAACCGCTAAGTTACAGGGACGCAAACACACTAGCATCGGTTGTCAAGCGATGTTTGGGGGACAAACACAAACATATACACACACACACATATATATATATATACATATATACGACGGGCTTCTTTCAGTTTCCGTCTACCAAATCCACTCACAAGGGTGTAGTCGGCCCTAGGCTATAGTAGAAAACACTTGCCCAAGGTTCCACGCAGTGGGACTGAACCCAGAACCATGTGATTGGTAAGCAAGCTATACGATGAGATCTTTTTTTTTATGGTCCGCGCTATATAATAGAAGACACTTGCTCAAGATACTTTTATTGTTTTGCTTGTTTCAGTAATTTGACTCCGGCTATGCTGGAGCACCGCCTTTAATCGAACAAATCGACACCAGGACTTATTCTTTGTAAGCTTAGTACTTGTTCTACTGTTCCCATTTTCCGAACCGCTAAGTTACGGGGACGTAAACACACCAACATCGGTTGTCAAGCGATGGTAGGAGGTAGACAAACACAGACACACAAACATATACATACATTTATACGACGGGTTTCTTTCAGTTTCCGTCTACCTAATCTACTCATAAAGTTTCGGTCGACCTGAAGCTATAGTTGAAGACACTTGCCCAAGGTGCCACGCAGTGGGATTGAACTCGGAATTATATGGTTGGGAAGTAAGCTTCTTACCACACAGCCACTCCTGCGCTTGTATATATATATCAGGTTTTGTCCAATTCTACCTTTTTTTTTTAATTGAAGGAAATTTAATTGTATTTTAGAATGTCTAATGGAATTCAAAATTATTTTTATGCATGTGTGTACATTTAAACTAATTAAATATTATTTTACAGATATAATAGAATTAAAATTTGGTTGATTAAAATCATTTCTAACATCGAAGTATCCAAAGACCATTTAAAGCACATAATGCTTTATGAGTACAAAAAAGGAAACTCTGCAGCCGAAGTGACTCGAAACATACACTCAGTTTATGGGAAAGAATGCTTGAATGAAAGAACTTGCAGAAGGTGGTTTGCAAAATTCTGAAATGGAGAGTTCAGGATGTCTAGTTGAGTTTGATGATAAGCTCCTTCAGGCATTACTTGAAGAAAATTCTGCATGAAGAGTTGACGAGTTGGCAATAAAGCTTAGTTCAAACCATACAACTGTTCATCGTCATCTTCAACAACTTGGAAAGGTTCCTAAACTTGGAAAATGGGTGCCTCATGAATTGTCCGAAAGCAACCGCAAATCCCGAGTTGACATCTGCTCTTCTCTCCATTCTTGTAAACTCATTTCACCCTTTTTGGATAGACTTGTGACTGGTGAGGAAAATTGGGTCGTCTATCGAAATGTTAAACGTCGTAAACAGTGGCTTGGTAAAAGGAAAAAAGCTCAACCACAACCAAGAAGGGAACTTCATGGGAAAAAGGTTCTTCTCACTATCTGGTGGGATTGCAAAGGAGTAATTCACTTTGAATTGTTACCAGCTAATGCAACAATCAATGCTCAAGTCTACTGTCAGCAATTAGAGCGTTTGAACCAAGCTTTAAAGAAAAAAAAAGACCCGCTTTAGTGAATCGAAAAGGAGTGATGTTACATCAGGACAATGCGTGACCCCACACTGCAAAGATCACATCACAGAAGATCGAAGAGCTTGGTTCGGAAAAAATTCTTCATCCACCATATTCTCCCGACCTTGCTCCTTCAGACTACCATTTGTTTCGTAGTTTACAGAATCATTTGGAGGACATAACTTTCGCAAGCCAGGAGGAGGTCGAAACTGACATTTCAGAATTTCGCTTTGAAACCAAAAGAGTTTTACATTGGTGGGATTAAAAAGCTTGTAAATAGATGGAAGGAAGTCATAGTTAATCAGGGAAAGTACATTGAAGATTAAATTTCAATTAAATATAACACTTGATCGCTTGTTTTCTTTATTCAAAATTCGAACAGAACTTATGGGATGACCTGATATATATATATATATATATATATATATATATAGTTTAATAAACACAATATATATTTTTATGAGCTAATAATAACTTCATGCGATGAAAATGACTGAGAACATTTTAAACGCGATTGAGGCCATCACACAAACCTCCGGTTCTGCCCACATGGCATAACAAGCTGAAACAGGACAGTATGGTAAGAGAAAATACGAGAAAAGGTGAGATGGAAGTAGGTGTAAAAGTTGAAACACCAGAAAACGAAAATGAAAGTTTCCACCTTTTTTTACATCTACATACTTTTCGCCTCTTCTATTTTCTCACATACCATCGTCCAGTTTTAATTTATGCTATGTAGGAAGAGCCTGAGGATTACATGAAGGCCCCAGATGTGTTATTAAATGCTGCCTGAGTTGTTTTTCATCTCATGAAACTATTAGTAACTCATGAAAATATATACTGTACTTATTAAATATTCATCTCTCACCAGATCGAGTACTTTTTAATCTTACCATCCCAGAGGAGTGTGTGTGTGTGTGTGTGTGTGTGTGTGTGTGTGTGTGTGTGTGTGTGTGTGTGTGTGTGTGTTGCGTATAGAGAGAGAGAAAAAGAGAGAGACATACATATATACATACATGCACGCGTGCATACAATATATTATATCACTTTTTAAAATTATCTTCAGATTTTATAGAGTTTAGAGCCAATACTGAAAGTTACATTTCGTATACGAATACATTTATATAAACAATGCGATCGAAGATACAAAAAATAGGCAAGGGGCGTATATGCATATTTCAGGAATTCTTGCAACTTCTTCAGCACCACACCCAATCCTTTAACCAATCACAAACATATTGCTTTGACAGCCACTAAATGTAGCAGTGTAATATTATTGGATATGCCAGTTTTACATTTTAAACACATTCCTATTTTTCTATCTTCGATCGCATTGTTTCCGTATACGTATTCGTATACGAAACTTCGTAACTTTCAGTACTGGCTTTAATTTCTATAGAAAAATCTGTAGAGATAACATTAAAAAGTGAATTAATAGTACTCATAAACACAGGCGGGATACAGTATAGGCGAGCTGGCAGAAACGTTAGCACACCGGGCGAAATGCTTATCGGTGTTTCGTCTGCCGTTACGTTCTGAGTTCAAATTCCGCCGAGGTCGACTTTACCTTTCATTCTTTCGGGGTCGATAAATTAAGTACCAGTTACGTAATCGACTTAATTCCTTGTTTGTCCCCTCTATGTTTAGCCCCCTGTGGGCAATAAAGAAATAAGTATAGGCTTATTAGCCTTTAATGTATTTGGTAATACGTTATGGTTGCATAACAAAATGCATCATCTTTACCACCAATTTCTATATTATTATCTCGTATATCATTCTGCTATTAAAAAAAAACGCAGTTTAACTGGAAACACAAACCATGGATTTAAAATGGCGATGAACAATAACCTCAGACAGTGCCACCAGTATACGCAGAGTTCTTTACTAATTTTAGAGCTTATAAAATATTTTCCCGGATTGATAATCCCGCACTAATAACCTATATGTGTACCTCAGTGTGTGTGCGCATATACTATATTGTGTGTGTGTGTGTGTGTGTGTATATACAAGTATATATACAGATAATCAACAAAAAAAAAGAGGAACAAGTACAACAGGAAACAAACAACAACGCGAGCACGTGGTACATGCAAGGTATTAGCGGACGCTCAGAGAAGGAAAGGAAAATAGTTTTAAGTTTCGAGTAAAGTTCTTCAGAAACAGGAGACTGAGATAGGTTCAAAAGAAAAGGAAGACGGAGGAAAAAAATCACCAACGATCTACGTAATTACATATATATATATATATATATATGTGTGTGTGTATATATATATATATATATATATATATATATATATATATATATATATATATATATATATATATATATATGTATATAAATACAAATATATATATATATATATATATACACACATATACACATACTATATGTGTGTGTGTGTCTGTGTGTGTGTGTGTGTGTGTGTGTGTGCTTGTGTATGTGTGTGCATGTTATAATTTAGAAGAAACAGTAACAAGTTGTCATTGTAGTACTCGGAGTTTCGAATATCGCAGCGAAGAACTACGATGCATTCTCCTCAGCTATTAATGGCAACAGGCGCTATGAAAAACCGTTACATATAAGGGAAGTTACTCTAATAGGTAGAAAAGGAAATTCGCTCGTTCTTTGAGCTGTGTTTGAGCTGTGTTTGAGCGAATATGTTATGCATTGTACTCAATTCATACAGAAACCTGCTCGCTCTCTCTCTCTCTCTCTCTCTCTCTCTCTCTCTCTCTCTCTCTCTCTCTTTCTCTCTCTCTCTCTCTCTTTCTCTCTCTTTCTCTCTCTCTCTCTCTCTCTCTCTCTCTCTCTCTCTCTCTCCTCTCTCTCTCTCTCTCTCTCTCTCTCCCTCTCGACTGTTGATCGACGAAGTGTTTCGGTAGTCTGTATTTGTACACAGTTTATAGAGGTGAAGTAAGCGGTATATAGGATGATAGTTTTTAAAATGTTTTTTTTATCATTCCTCTTCTGAAGCAGGATGGTATTTGAATGAGAAACAAAAAAGAAGAACATTGGGTTACCGTAGCAGAAACAAGAAGACTTTAGATTGGGAACAGCGTATTCAGGAAGCAACCACGAAAGAGAAGGCTCTGAATACTCAGTGCAAAAATGAAATTGACTACATCATGGTCGATAAATGGCGCATATTGCAGGACATCACAGTAGTAGCGCCATTCAACGCAAGCAATGTTCATCGCTTGCTATGTGTGAAGATTGTAATCAGGTAAATCAGAGAGAAAAAAGGCTCTGCTCATCTCAAAGAAGCCTTTGATGTGAAGCAGTTTCAGAAAGCTATCAGAAAGAAAATTTTGACTCAACTTGGAGAGTTCAATGAGGATTGCGATTTGCTGATCCAGCAAATTAAAAGCTGCATATAGAAAGCAAGAACTACAAACCAGCAGGAGCTCGACGGAAGAATTTCGGAGGTAAAGAAGTAAATACTAGGGAAACAGAGCTGTTATACATTGCTGGTCACAATGCACTTCCAATTCTTTCTAGATTGCACCATTCTTTTCCATCTTGGCCCAAATCTTTTAACTAAATGAGTTTCCTGTCATCATTGAGACCTTTAAAATGACCTTTTTCCTTTATCTTGGATATCTTTCGGCAGCTGCTCGGGTCCACCTGTGGTCTGTGAATCTTGCGACATGTCTGACCCAGCGGATCTTGTACTTTCGTCATTCTTCGACTATGTCACTTATTTCGCTCTATTCTTGAATTTTCTTAATTTGGATATAATCTTGCAATGGTATTCCAAGATCATATCTTTCCGTGACCCTTTGCGTTGGATCCAATCGATGTTTTCCCTCTTTATAGTAACCCACATAACACCTGCTTATGGGAACGCAGGTAGGACAGATTTATTGAAGAGTCTAGAATGTATGGTCTTTCCAGCGTTGTTTTGAATACATTCTTTGAGGTAAAGGCCTTCAATCCTGCCTTTATTCCCTTCGAGATTTCAGTAGCCATGTTTCAGCATATATTCACTGTATGCTCAAAGTAGACGTACTCCTTTACCTCGTCAATTTCATAATTTCCTTCCTCTTCTCGGACTTGTACTATGTTTTCGGACCGCTGTGTTTTACTGTCATGTTCTTTTAAGAACGTCGAAGGGAGACACGAACAGCAGGAGAAACGCACCAACAACATGGACACGTTCCCTCTCATCAGTTGTCAAGCCTAAAATCATACAATTTCGACAACTTATCGATCATATTGCTCAATTTGGTGGTGTCAACAACAAAACATTGCTGGGGTATTAATGAGTGAATATGAAAACCGAATGAGATAAATAGAAGGATGTGGTCTCTAGATCGAACTGTACAGTAGAAAAGTTATGAGGAGAACGAATAAGCAAAGAAAATAACGAAAAAGACAAGATGTTTGCGAATATAAAGCTAATAGGGAATAATGTGGTCCTTTCGGATTTAGCAAAATTGCGTTGAAAAGGAAGATGAAATTTTGTATATCAATTTAAAAACACAACCGAAAGAGCTACAAATATTTTCATGCTTTTATGATACTTGAACAGACATATTTATAAAATATGCCATGTATCTTAGAATAATCATTCAGTCTCTGTTTATGCGTTATATATATTTTAAAAACAAGGATACTGGATAGGAAGAAAATGAGTAAAAACGTGGAAAAAACGTGAAGAAGGGTGATGCAAAATATAGAACGAGAAAAAAAGAATCGAAATCAAAGAAACTAAGATCCTCGTCCTTCCTGATTTCAGAAATCTCATTAAATACAACTGGTATAGAACAAAATAACAGAAAATATGTCAAAGTCTGCGAGACAGTTACTTAAACTGGAGCGGGTGGTGTCCTCGAATTCGATAAAAGAAGCCTGCGCATGTATTTACACCAGCTAAAAATTTAAGATTTTGAATTAAGCAGTGTGCTTGAATTGCTGGATCTAAGAAAAATATTATATCTTTTTGATATACATAAGATGAATCTCTCAGATCTATTAACATATGGTTCGGATTTCTCCACTATTCTCCACTTAACTGTATGCGGTGTGGAGCTGATCTTCAAATTCCATACGTGGCTAACCAACTTAGCTTCATTACTTTTATCGATGTGCCGGAAAGATAGGTGGTTTGCATAACGTCTCGCGAATTCGCCCTCACATATCCCGATGTAACTCTTTTCAATTGATTTGTCTTGGAGCGTAGCTGTAACTTCAGCCTTGTGATTTCTTTATTGCCCACATGGGGACAAACATAGAGGGGTCAATACAAATGTGGGATGGGTCGATATATCGCATGAATGATTTTACATGTAAAGATGACGATTAGATTTAAAATTTTGATTAAAGCGAATGAAAGACGAACAAATACAAACGCAATGAAGTAGGGGACGAGTTCTGCTTCGAACCCGCAAGACCCGTGCCTCCTACTGTAACCTTTTGATTACCTTATGGATACATTGTGCAGGTTCATAGTGCTCATCATGCTCGCAACAGCATGCCGTCTTTTCCCATATATATCAGGCGACAGGCATTTTCTCTTCACCCTTATTTTCTTCAAGTTGAAAAAAGAAAAAGTTTACCAGCGGAAGACTGGAGATGAAGATGCCTGTGACGATACCTTTCACGTGAGTCTTCCATACAACCTATTTCGCTATATCAACCACAGCGAGAAAACAAGCCTTACCTTCTTTGTTAAAAGACGAAGGAGGGACAATCTTTAAAATCGACTCGGAAGACAGTTGTACTTTTTCCAGCCGTGACAACAGTTGTTCAACGTAAACCCACATTTCTGAAATTTTGGAGCATTGCACAATTGCGCGCAGAACAGTTTCCCTGTCCTGACCGCATCTTGGGCACAAGGGGGAACAAGAAGCACCATGCCTTGCTAGTTTATCGTGAACTAGTAAGTCTCTTCGGTAACTTTACCAAGCCAGAGATCCTTGGAATGGCCTTCGGAACAGGCCGGCTAGTTGACTGTCGTCGAAGTCCAGAGTTTCCTCCAGGACATCGTCACACTTAGCCTCTATCAATCCTCTATAGAATGACGAGGTGGAACCTCCGCCGCTGGCGTTACCCGTGTGAGAGAAAAGTGAAAGTGTCTGATGACACTCCGCTTGCCAATTTTGGTCTACACTTGATACATGGTTCTAGTTCACTAGAACAGGAAAGTGACGATTTAACGAACTGAAACTACACCTGTTCTCATCCAGATAGAGCCACAGATGCCTCAGCCTAAGCGCGTGTCTGCGCATCAACAACCAAGGCATCCCTAGCCCACCCTTTAGCGAGTGATGGCAGCAGACAGAACGCTTTACAGGAGGAACTTTACCCTTCTACAAGAAACAAAAGAGCAGCCTCTCCAATTTGATCAGTCACGAAACGGAGCAAAGTACGACAGTTAGGTGGTAGGTAATCACAGATGCTATGAACACATCTGCGACCTCCGCCCTCCCATTCAGCCCCGTATAGAATGGTGTTTATCACACACGCCTGGTCAAGAGGGCAAGCTTCAAGGTCATGACAATTACAACTGGGAGTGGTTGGTTTCTTGGTGATTTTTTCAGGTTATGCTCTTCATTTTCAGGCAGCAGCTGTATGTTTTAATTGAGCTTCTGTAAAAATGTTCCTGTATCTATGATTTATTGGAAAATGCTTATCTAAAGAAGACAGGAATTTCTTGCCTAGAAAGGATGGGTGAACCAAATTTTCTCCCTGGGTCTATGTTTATTTTTTACGATTCATATTGTTAAAGAGTTATAATATAGTTTATCTTTGAAGCCGCTGTTAGAGCATTGTTATGGTAGGGGGAAGCCTTATCAAATAT
The DNA here is from genome assembly GCF_046866305.1 of Octopus bimaculoides. Taxonomy (NCBI): domain Eukaryota; kingdom Metazoa; phylum Mollusca; class Cephalopoda; order Octopoda; family Octopodidae; genus Octopus; species Octopus bimaculoides. The sequence continues at coordinate 43,641,749 of NC_142944.1, read as the reverse complement.
TTGCTCAGAAGATAGATTTGATATCGTATTACTAATGCTAGCTATCACTTTTTAAAGACTATATGTATGAGAGAGCTTCACGTTTGGCTTATGATACGACTTATAAGAGCACGAGTTTAAATCTGTGGAAATATCTAAAAAGTCAACTTTAGACAGATTAGTAGTAACAGTGATTTTGACACCTAATTGACTAAAGGTATCAATGAGATTCTTTACTAAATATATTAAGAGTGTGACTATCACAGCCATAAGATATTCAGACGTCTACGCTGTCATAAGATCTCATCAATTCGTCTGAATCTGATTTTTTAATCCATGCTAAGCTCTTACTAAACAGATCGCTTTAAGATACATGGCGTATTTTATAAATATGTATGTTCAAGTATCTTAAAAGCATGAAACTATGAATAGCTCTTTCGGTTGTGTATTTAAATTTATATTTATCTCTCACTGGATGGAGTACTTTTTTTTTTACTTCTACCTTTATTGAATCTGTAAGCTATATATATATCACTCATATACACATTCCACAATAAACTCTGGGACCAATAAAAACGGCACACACACACACACACACACACACACACACACACACACACGGACACAAACACACATATATACACACACACATAGAGATGTGCACAAAACCAGTCCCAAAAACCAGTAAACCATGACAGACGGTCACAGACCAACCAAAAATAAAATAAAAAAATCTTTTTTAACTCTTCTTCCCTCCCACCCCAGCTAGCCAGTCATACTGTCTCTTAAGACAGTAAAACATTCCCTCAATATACACAAGAGGAAAAAGCCAGGTCAGTTCCTCTTCAACTCTATTGTCAAAGAATATGTATAAGAATATGTATATGTATTGTCAAAGAATATGTATAAGAATATGTATATGTATTTTTCCATATGTGTATTTTCATACACTCTTTTTAACATTTTCATTTTAATATCAGAGAATGTGTGATAATCAGTATGTAACAATACAAAGTTCATACAAAGCTTTATACTTTAAATATATTTTATCATCAAAGAATGTATATATGCATTTTAATTCTCGAACTGTTTTTTTAACATTTTTTATTATTCTCAAAGACTTTTGATAATCTTTTTCTAAAAAAGTGAAACCGGTTAAGTAAATAAATATTAAAAAAAAAAATAAGTGCATTTTCAAACCTTCTTTCATATATATTTCCACTCGTACGGTATTCCACAACTTTACTTTATTATATATATATATATATATATATATATATATATATATATAGCTAATGTGTTTGTGCATATATATATATATATATATATATATATATATGCACAAACACATTAGCTCACTCTTTCCATCAAATCAATGCTGCCTGAATAGGTACGCGATGTATCACACGCCAAGTGTTGAAGTGATAGCAGAACAACATGAGATGAAGTGTTTTGCTCAAGAACACAACGCACCAACTGGTCTAGGAATTGAAACCACGATCTCGCGATCGTGATTGCAACACCCTAACCACTAGGCTATGCATCCTCATATGTGCACGCGCGCATACACACACACATACACACACACACACACATAAATGAGTGTGTCTACATATCAAATTCTCACACAAAGTTATAGTAGAAGACACTTGCCCAAGTTGCCTCGCAGTAAGACTGAACCTAGAACCACGTTGTTGGTAAGTGAGCTTGTTAACCTCACAGCAATATCTGCGACTCGTGTGTGTGTGTCTGTCTGTCTGTCTGCCTATGCTACTGATATAGGAAACAATGATTAACAAATCACTAGTGTTACAAAAAAACTGGCAGGCTGGGTGAAAATTCGTTATTAGTGACCGAAGCAGTGTTGGTTCAGAATAGCATTTTGTATATCCTACGCAACGTGGATATAATATTGAAAGCAACAAAACTGCATTATTCGACTTAGAAAGCATCTCATATAGACGTATCGTGGTAAAAATCACAGTAGTATCAATATCAGATGGAAATTGTCCAGCATCAGAAATTGAATTGCTAAATCTGGATCAGTAACAGGTATTTACTACCAACTGCATGTTGAGACGAATTTCACATCTACTGGTTCATTATATCTTCGTTAAGTAACACATACAAAATGCCGTCGGGTACCAATACTACATCAGTTGCTAATAAGGAATCTTTACCCTGCTCACCTGTTAATTGCAACACCAGTAGTTTGTTAATCACATTCTCTCAATATCAGTAGAGACTAAATTTGTCTAAGCATGCGCTTCGTAGTGGGTACTTGCTATTGATGATGTTCAAAGACACAGAAATCCTGATTTAATAATTCCGCCACCGCTGCTAGACGCTTTTCTTCTGTTACCCGATGCATTTCTATTATTTTTTAGCACTCTACTTCTATAGGAGATGGTTTTTACAAGATGAGTACTGCAATTCTGTTGCTTTCTATAGTATACTCACAATAAGTAAGCTATGCAGATTTCTCTTCTCAAACAATACTTCTGTTACTGATAACGAACATGTGTTGGCGTTAGTGTTGTAGACGTAGAAAGATACAATTATTCTGAGAATAAATAGTTTTAAAAAAAGCGTCTTCCTCATCGAAACAATTTCCAGTTAAGTCGCCAGGTTAATCTTTACATATTAAATGAAAGGCTCAAAATACGCGCAGGCGTGGTAAGATTTCTGACACTTAACTATACGATTCTGTGTTCAGTCCCACTGTGTGACACCTTTGATGTGTGTATTCTACAATACTAGCATACTCGTGTCATCAAAAATGCTGACCATGTTATTAATGATAGAAATGGCGCCGCCTCAAAACAATGTGAGAAACCATTGATAAATGTCAGCAATCGAGTAATATATGTATATATATATATATATATAGACAAAATTGAAACACCTGAACATTTAGATACGGTAGTAACGTCTCAGGTGAAAATATCATCCATGTAATATATATATATGTAGGCGCAGGAGTGGCTGTGGTAAGTAGCTTGCTTACCAACCACATGGTTCCGGGTTCAGTCCCACTGCGTGGCACCTTGAGCAAGTGTCTTCTACTATATCCTCGGGCCGACCAGAGCCTTGTGAGTGGATTTGGTAGACAGAAACTGAAAGAACCCCGTCGTATATATGTACATATATATTTATATATGTATGTGTGTATGTATATGTTTGTGTGTCTGTGTTTGTCCCCCCAACATCGCTTGACAACCGATGCTGGTGTGTTTACGTCCCCGTAACTTAGCGTTTCGGCAAAAGAGACCGATAGAATAAGTACTATGCTTACAAAGAATAAGTCCTGAGGTCGATTTGCTCGACTAAAGGCGGTGCTCCAGCATGGCCACAGTCAAATGACTGAAACAAGCAAAAGAGAAAAATAGTAAAAAGAGTATATATATATGAAATATCCACCTTTCCATGCTGACATGAATCAGACAGATCTTGTATTGTTCGATGCTATTTCCGTCACCAATGCTCACCTGTTTCCAAGTTAAGTAATATTTCACCACGCTCAAACATTATTACGTGGGATTAGAAACAAAGAACACCTCGTATGAGAGAGACACTCACTTATAACTGTTGCGTGATGTCAAGGCAAGAAACTAGTAACACACACACACACACATACATTCACGCACAAGCACACATACATTCACACACATACACACACATGTATTATGCATATATCATAGGCGTGGCTGTATGGTAAGAAGCTTGCTTCCCAACCACACAGCTCCGAGTTCATTTCCACTGCGTGGCACCTTGGGCAAGTGTCTTTTAATATAACTTCGGGCCAACCAAATCCTTGTGAGTGGATTTGGTAGACGGAAACGGAAAGAGGCCTGACGTATACATACATACATACATACATACATACATACATACATACATCCACATACATACATACATGCATACATACATACATACATACATACATACATACATCCATGCATACATACATACATGCATACATACATCCATACATACATACATACATACATACATATCTAAGTTAAAGGTTAGACAACCATCTAAGGGATAATAAATATCCAATATACTACTGGATATATACCGATATATATCCAAATGCCTACTGTTGCAAGGCAATAGTGCAATTGAATAATAGGTGTGAGTGGAGATAAACAAAATTTTAACCACAATTTATAAGGCAAGGAAGAAAATGAAGAAGATAATTAATTGACAAAACATCAGCTGACAAGCATCAGCTAGATCTATTTATTAATTGTCGTCATATGAATAAATAAATAAATAAATAAATAAAAATAAATGAGTGAATATAAATCTACTCTTACAGCTTTTTCTAGTTTGGGGTCCAGCATGCCAAAGTTGACACATCATACCAAGATTATACAAAAATTGTACAAAAATTGAACCTCAAAGCTTGTACGAGAAGAGTTATATTCATTCATTTAGCACGCCGGGCGAAATGCTTAGCGGTATTTCATCTGCCTTTACATTCTGAGTTCAAAATCCGCCGAGGTCAACTTTGCCTTTCATCCTTTCGGGGTTGATTAAATAAGTACCAGTTACACACTGGGGTCGATGTAATCGACTTAACCCCTTTATCTGTCACTGTTTGTCCCCTCTATGTTTAGCCTCCTGTTGGCAATAAAGAAATATATATATATATATATATAATTTACTATTTATTATTTAATTGAACGCCACGCATCCATTTCCAAGTATATATGTGAATGTGTGTGAATGTTTATCGAGTTGATGATTAGTGTAACCATGGTATCGTTCGTAAAAGAAAGTAGCAATTGAAACGATGTGTAAGAGGAATAGAAATAGTTAATTTTAGAGGGGCAAAGTAATTTTGTAGGTATCTGTCATTACAGTATCGAAATGTGATTGTTTCAGTTTTGATAGTTTTCTTTTTCTCCTTCCTTTCTTTTTGTATTTGTTGTTTGATTTTTCGTAAAGGTTCATCACAGGAAGTAGGAGTTGAAAGGATTTTTATTAGAAAGAGGAAATTAGATTTTATTAGGGAGAAAATGTTTACCCCTGTAGTTTTACGGATTTTATTCATTATTAGGAAATTTTTGGAGTGAAAAAATGACACAGTGACCTAACTTATTGTATTTAGAATATTAATTGCGATTGTTTAATCGAAGAAATTTTGAATTGAGTAAATGTATGAATTTTAAACATACACACACACAGAGTAGATTTGCCTTTTATAGTATAGATACATATATAATTAAAACAGTAGGGTAAAAATTTGGATATTAATTAATATCAATTTAATACCAGGGAACAAGCACATTAAAAGAATCAAGAAGATTCAGAAAAAATATCTGAGATCTCAATGGATTATTGTATATGTATATATAAAGAAGACCACTAGGTGGACTGTTAATGTGCTAGAAGATCACATGTAATGTGTCTACTAAGACCGAATTGTTCTGAAAGGAAATTTAGCGAAGTAACAAAAACGTATACGGGTAAGACAAATGAAAATTACATAAATATATACAGTAATCTGCCAACTAGTTTCGAAATGCACTTAACTGTATATATCTATGTAATTTTCACTTGTCTTGCCCGTATACGTTTTTGTTACTTCGCTAAATTTCCTTTCAGAACAATTCGGTCTTAGTAGACACATTACATGTGATCTTCTTCTAGCACATTAACAGTCCACCTAGTGGTCTCCTTTATATATACATATACATGCATACATACATACATACATACATATATATATATATATATATATATATATATATATATATATATAAAGTGTAGTATATTGCCACTTAAGTGTGGCTGACCCCTAGGGGTGGATGTTACTGTTGCTTTTAGCCCCAGGAGGACATCTCCTCCAGCTGGCTTATCGACACACCACTGTGTCCTGTTTGCCAAGGGAAGTTATCCCTCTCACCATGATCTGTAGCACGAACGGATCCGGATTTCAGGGTTATTTCCCTTCGTCGGCGTTCCATAGCCACTGACCTTGGTGAGAGAGACAAAACCTGGCAATCTTATATCTACTTTTCCAGTGAAATTCTTCACTGATATCGAAAAGGTGGAAACAAGCAATGTTAATTCTTGGAAAAGTAGATATAAGATTGCCAGGTTTTGTCTCTCTCACCAAGGTCAGTGGCTATCGAACGCCGACGAAGGGAAATAACCCTGAAATCCGGATCCGTTCGTGCTACAGATCATGGTGAGAGGGATAACTTCCCTTGGCAAACAGGACACAGTGGTGTGTCGATAAGCCAGCTGGAGGAGATGTCCTCCTGGGGCTAAAAGCAACAGTAACATCCACCCCTAGGGGTCAGCCACACTTAAGTGGCAATATACTACACTTTATCGTGCAGTTACTGTTAATACTTCATTTAGAGAATTAACATTGCTTATATATATATATATATATATATATATATATATACATACTCATTTATTATTTGTTTTATATATATATATGTGTGTGTGTGTGTGTGTGTGTGTGTGTATGTGTGTGTGTGTGTGTGTGTGTGTGTGTGTGTGTTAAATTCAAATTACGATGAACGTAAGCGTTGAGATGTCTTAGAAAGTTACAGAAGTGATTTTGAATTCTCAAACGCAGGATAATGCTAATAATATAGCCTGAACAGGATAAACTACCCCTATTTTGCAGAAAAAAAGTGTAGGTGGCCAGCGCGCAAGCATGACTGTGCGGTTGCAGTCACGAGGTATGAGTCCAGCCCTGCTGAGAGACACTTTGGACGGGTGTTTCTACTGTGGCTTGGAAGACAACCAAAACCTTCTGAGTGGATTTCGTTGACGGAAACTGAAAGAATCTCATCGTGCATACATGTGTGTGTGTGTGTGTGTGTGTGTGTGTGTGTGTGTGTGTAAGTGCATGGGTGCTTGCGTGTGTGTATGTGTCTGTGTGCGTGTGTGCGTGTTTATGTTTACTTGTTTGTGTCCCTGCTTTTGTCTCTTACCATCGTGTGACAACCTAAATTCATTCCTATAACTTAGCGTTTCGGAAAACGAGAACGACAGAATAAGCGTCAGACTTAACCAAACTTAAAAACTAAGTACTGGGGTTGCGTCGTTCTCCCAAAACCTTTCAAGAAAGTGTTCCGGCTTGGCTGCTATCCAATGACTAAATAAAGTAGAAGATAAAAGGAAAAAGAAATGGAAAGTATATTAGTGATTGACCCAGTATTTCAAGCTTCCGGCTACAAGGTGAGGTAGTTGCAGATATGCTTCGGTATATGTGTGTGTGTGTGTGTGTGTGTGTGTGTGTGTAATTGATCGCAGTTGTCAAAGCAGAGATCAGTTAAGGTAATCGATATATATTTATATTTAATAGATTGTATAGATGTGAATTGATCCTGGGAGTGCTTCGTCCTTTATCGATCTGGTAGCGATGAAAAGCAAAGATGACTCTCGGGGGATTTGAATTCAGAAGTTCGGAACATATGAAGGGCTGTAACTAGGGATACAATAAAATAAAGGGGTGTGTGTGTGTGTGTGTGTGTGTGTGTGTGTGTGTGTGTGTACTGAGGTATTTTTTTATATACACAGGATTTAGGTGCGAGCTAGTATTAGTTTCATGCCTCTGAAAGCACTACAGTCGGACAAGCTTGTAGAGCGTACAATATCTGATTGGATATATTCACACACACACACACACGTATGTGTGTCGGGTAGGTATTTGATTTAGACTTTGGACTGCAACCATGCTGGAGCAAGGCTTTGAATAGCTTAGTCGAACAAATCGATTCCAGTACTTATATATTAAATCTGGACCTTATTCTACCGATCTCTTTTGTCGGATCGCTAATTCATATGGACGTAAAAAATCACTACTGCTTGTTAAGACACACACACAAATATATATACATATACACAAGTGGCCAAAACGGGGTTGCTCTGAAGGATTTCTGGAGTAACATTATTCGACAGGGTGCTCACTACAGAGATCAGGGAGACTCTCTAAATCGAGACACTACAAGAGATCACACCGGAAATGCCTAGGGATCCACCCCACCCTCCTCCAAGGAATATTGGGGAAAGGAGATGGAGACAGACAGACAGGAAGACAGGCAGGCAAAGCCATCTGGCGGGACACCTAGGAGTACACCAAGCATGATATGGTCGGATAATATCTATAGTCAGTTGAGCATGCTTGGGAATCCAGCCAGAAAGTATAATGTCAATTACTTCTGATAGGACCTTATAGAGGAGGTGCCTCACAAGAGTAGTGGGCAGAGAACTTGGAGGGATATAATTTGGAGATTTTTTTCTATAGGCGCAGGGGGTGGCTGTGTGGTAAATAGCTTGGTTACCAACCATATGGTTCCGGGTTCAGTCCCACTGCGTGGCACTTTGGGCAAGTGTCTTCTACTATAGCCTCGGGTCGACCAAAGCCTTGTGAGTGGATTTGGTAGACGGAAACTGAAAAAAGACCGTCGTATATATGTATATATATATATATATATATATATATATATATATATATATATATATATATATATATATATATATATATATATATGTATGTGTGTGTATATGTTTGTGTGTCTGTGTTTGTCTCCACAACATCGCTTGACAACCGATGCTGGTGTGTTTACGTCCCCGTAAATTAGCAGTTCAGCAAAAGAGACCGATAGAATAAGTACTAGGCTTACAAGGAATAAGTCCTGGGGTCGATTTGCTCGACTAAAGGTGGTGCTCCAGCATGGCTGCAGTCAAATGACTGAAACAAGTAAAAGAGAGTAAAGAGTATGTGGTTTTCTAACACTTTAGTGACACCCTACCAAGCAAGCATTAGAATGCTGAGAATCGCCAGGGAGCAAATTCATTTCTAGTTAATCCATTCGTTTGTTTCTTTAAATTTAAAGTCTGCCAAGTTATATGTGTTAAAGTAGCTTGCTCCTCAAGCCCACAGTTTTGTGTTTACTCCTAGTGTATGATATGTGGAGTAAGTGCTTTTTATTGTAGCACAACTTTAAATAATACATTGTAGCTTGATTTGTTAAATATATGTGTGTGTGAATGTTTACATGTAAAGGTGAGAAGTTGTAAATGGTGAGTTTTGTAGTTATCCCTAGTCGACAATTTATCCATTAGATCTGCGCTTTACTGTCTGAGTCTAAATTATTCCTTACTTCAAAAAGCAATGTTTCAATTATATGTATCTATGTGACTCATATTAGCATGGAAAAACAGACATAAAAACAGACATAAAAAAAAACGAATACATATAGCCATTAAAACAAAAGGTACGGTGTCTGACCAACTTAAAAGAAGTTGCCAAATGACAAAGTTTGGTGACACACTTATACATCAATATAATCGTTATCCTGGGTATGCCTTTATACTGAATCCTATAATGGGCTCCTGATTCTGCAGTTCTGGGTTTTGAAAAGTGTTGAATGACCTCTTAGCCACTATTGTTCCTAGGTCTTCTCTGATCCGGAGTAGCGTCACCTGAAAGGGTTCCAGCTATAGGTTAAATAGCACGTAAGTACTCGAGTTAAGATAGGTTGAAATTATGTAATGCAGCATCGTGGAAATGAACTATTTTGACAAATAAAGTTTCTTGAATCAATGGTAAATATCATTTGATGCTGATCTGATGAACCTACAACAAACTGTCAACAGCCAAGATCAACCAGTTCAGTAAGTGAAATACTGATATCATCTGTAGTTGTGTGCACAGATGAGATATTTCAGCCAGGGAAAGACCAATGTGATTAAAACTTAAGACAGGCATTCATGTCTTATCGTTCGATCAGGATATATGGCATGGAAGAGTTGCATTAGTCTGGGCAAGTCGCCCGACAAGATTAATTAAGTTAGAATGTCATGCAATTTTCTAAAGATATATGTAACATTGAAATTTTGTTTTCTCTAACGCTACCATGAGCGTTACATAATGTGGAGAAAATAACACCAGCATTGCCCAAACGACCTCAACATCAAATTCAGAATCCATCCAAGGCTGGGTCCACATGCAATACGCCCCCTATACAATCAGTCTGACAACACATAGATGCAATGTGACACAATTGCTTTTCCTCAAAAGGACCTACTTTATCTAACAAATTAAAGAAGATTTCATCCTCTTCAAACGATATTTAGACAAAGTTTTACAAGTGTTACCAGGCTGAATACATCTCAGTCAACAACTCCCTACTTGAAATGAAATGCTCGTGACTTTGAACTATCTGCTGAAGATATGGTTGGTTTTCCAAAAATATAATGGGTCTAGTCATAATTAAGAAAAGAGCTAACTGTATCTTGTGCAAAAAGAGCTTATAAAAGGTTGCTCTGAACCACCAAGTAGTGTCTGCACAGATGAAACTGCATAATGAAAGGTGTCTATTTACTTCTGAGATGTCTGCGTATATTTTCAGACACACTGGAAATACGTTGGCAGATATTCAAGTAAGAGAAACCTTCTTAAAATATTTAAAGACGGTAACAAAAACAGCAACAGGTTCATAAAAAATGCATCGAAAAAGCGATAAAACAAATCAATAGATGCAGGATAAATATAATGCCATTTGGTGAGAGTGAATGAGAATGAAAACGAATAAGTAATAGCTTCATTCATTGATGTAGAGTAGGGTAGGAACGAACAACAATAGTAACAGTGTTAACAACAACGAAAATAACGATAGATATTCGCTATATGCAACAGAAAGAGTATTAGATTAAAATAGCCCTCTGTAAATCATATATAATGACGGGGCTTGTTCTGGTTGTTCTTGTGTTGTAATCATGATTTCAATATCGTGGTTTCGATTCCTTGACTAGGAAATGTGTGGCCGATTTATTCTTGAGCAAAACATTTTTCACGTTGCTCGTCAATTCATCTGTAGTGTGTGTGTGTGTGTGTGTGTGTGTGTGTGTGTGTGTGTGTGTGTGTGTGTGCATTTGTGTGTGTGTGCATTTGTGTGTGTGTGTGTGTGCGCATTTGTGTGTGTGTATGTGTGTGTGTGTGTGATTTATTTATAAGGATTCTTTAAAAATCAAAGCACATCAACTATGTAAAATACTATAAAATGGCGAGGTACAAACACTGATCTCACAGTGAAATAAAAGATCGTACGCCTCAAGTGCTGCCAGGATGTTGTGGATATGCAAGTACCAAATTCAATTTTAAACCATCAGTCCTTAGTGTGGCATAGTTATGAAATAGTAAACACAAAGATAATTTACATTTACGACAGCTGTTTCGGTTGTTAAAGACTACGTCATGATGTATAATCCACCATCAAGCAAGATTTTATGCCAATACGATTTTATACCACTAAAGTTTTATACCGGTAAGATTTAAAAAAGCCGACCTGAATATAGCCAACATTTGTTGGGCTAATATTGCATTCGAATTTATAGATTTAGAAGTTCTGGTTTGACGCAAGTATTTTACAAACAAGGATGGGAAATCATAGAAATATACAATGGGTAAATGTAAATTAATTTCTCTTCTAATTTAATTTATGGTTCAACTTAGACACCGAAATTATCTGAAGTTTCTCTAGACAGAACGATGCCAAGGAGTGTAATTAAAATGTCATCAGATATGTAGCAGATATACCATCAGTTAAAGGACGCAATCAAAAGGATTTCATCAACAACCAACATCATCCATCGACTTTCATCCCCTCATACTCATACGTACGCACAATATATACGCACATAGATATAAATATACACACATATATACACACATACGTGTACATATACATGTATATATGTACACATACGCGCTCACAAGCAAACACACAGACATATATGTACGCGCACACACACACACACACACACACATACATATATATATATATATATATATATATATGCATGCATAGACGCATTGACATGCGCGTACATTCTTATTTTCATGTAGATGCACTCATAATGTATAGAGACAATACACACAAGCACAAACACATTCGATAGATAGATAGATAGATAGATAGATAGATAGATAGATAGATAGATAGATAGATAGATAGATAGATAGATAGATAGATACACAAAGAGCGACAGGAAATGAGAAGTCATACACTAGACAATCAAATATTTCTCTGGTGGTTTAAAACACTACACGTGGTGCCTAAAAACGTTACATTTAAAGAATATATAACTAGGAAGAATGAACGGTATAACATCTCATGGTAACTTGATGAACTGAGAAAAAGTAAATGATAGAAGACGACTTAACGCTAAACAAATACTGGTATATAAGTAAAATTATATATTACTCAAAGTACTTAATAATATTCAAATGGTACAGTAATGAGAAAAGGCTATTAATATAAATTGCAAAGTATAGGTGAAAATATATGTTTGGAGGAAAGAGTATGATAAGAGTAGTTATAAATGTCCTGGATAAAACATTAAATTGTACCCGGTGGTGAGACTTCCAGTTCGGGGGTTCTGGAATTGTGTAAAGAGTAGAGTTATTCCTTAATTACCATTATTCCCAGGTTCGTTCTAGCCTGGAACTGCAATACCTCTCAGGGTCCAACTTATGGGTTAAATAATTTTTTGTACGGAGAGACTGAGCTAAACGGCAACGAAAGCAATCAAACATGGAGAAGAAAACCCCATGACTAACGTGATGTCCAATAACATAGATTCATTCTAGTGAGTCATGATAGTTTGCATTATTTACTAGGCGGAGATAGGAAATTATGAATATTCAGGTTTCAAGTATAAAAAAGTGTCTTTCATATTGTATGAGCATTTTACTCTAGGTTCATTAGATTTGTTAAGAACTTTACAGGAACACTTTAAGATTTTCAGTAATTCAGTGCAGCAAACTCTACACCCATACCTATCATTTGTACAGGGCAAAGCGTGCTTGATTATATTCCAGATAATATGGAACTCAACATTTTTACCCTTCAATTTCCCAATTTTTTTAACGAGTTACGTAATTTTAGCTTTGTCACATCTCTTAAATGTATGAATATAGATATAAAAATCTCTTTTTAAATACATTTGCAGATGAGCCAATATAAGTAAATATAGTTATGACGGTTCGGGCATCACATCCATAAAAAATATTTCTAACGAAGCATAAAATATTAGGTGGGCATAGAAGTTTATATCTACAATTACATAACTCTGGATGTGGATGGACATTAACGTAATAAGTATCAGCAGTAGGAATATTTATATTAATTCGCTGCATGCATGCAATCCTAGGAGGACTATAGTTAATGTTGAACTCATTAGATCCACTTCCATTATCCAAGATCAAACTACGGTCGACGAGGTTATTATCACTTCGGTTAGTACTTTTACTCCTAGAGTAATTATTAATACAGTTACACGGATTGTTAATATTGCTGATAACAGCAATTTGTACTTTCACATCATTCATGTTATTATTAATACAATCGCTATTTACATTAAAATCACAGCAAGCACTATTGGCGTGGGACCTACCATTATTCACGTTAATGTTAATAGCACTACAACTATTGCAAGCACAGTTGCTGCTACTATGACGGCTGACACGATTTAGTGTACTTATGTGACAGATTGTAGCAGCTGGCTGACGGACGTTTTCGCCACGGAGGTTGCAAGCGATCTCACTGCTACGATTGTCGCTATTACTGTTGTAATTGTTATTATCACAATTATTAATCTTATGGTGCCGGTCTTTGTTAATATTACGTTTATTAATACTCGTTATATTATCCACTAAATTAAGTAAGATCGAACTAGAATTTTTCCTTTTTACGTTTATTAAATATACGATAACTTTTATTAGATGGAGGGAAGTTCTTTCTCAAAGCAGCAAAATACTTTTTAGCGTGTTGGATATTCATATTATCGGACCACGGCGGATTATAACACGTTATGTCATTACTGTGCAAATTCCGCCGATCTCGGAGTTTATTGGAGGGTTTTTGGAAAGTAAAATTACAGGCATTATTCATAGCGCTATTTATACCATTAGTATTGATACCGTTATTATTAACATTATTGCTACTACTGTCATTACCATTACTATTAATAACATTAGTGTAATCAATATTACTAATATTAATACGATCATTACTTTCATTTATATTCAGCACAGATGCTACAGTTTTACAAGCATTAATTTTACAACTTTTAGTGTCATTATTAATACTGTTATTGATATTATCATTATTCATATTATTATTATTACTACCACTACTACCACATTACTTGTATGCTTATGGCTATAAGAGGGTGAAAGTCGATCAATGTTTGATGTTGGTGGCTGGTGAAATCCTTTTGCTTGTCCCCTTTAACTAGTGGTAATTCTACTACGTATTTCATGACTTTTTAATTACAATCTCTGGCACCACTCTGTCTATAGAGCCTCAGATTATTTCGGTGTCTATGTTGAACCATGAATTAAATTTAGATTATCCCATTGTATATTTCCTATCCTTGATTGTTAATTGCCTGCTTAAGACCATACCTAATTCTTCAATAAATTCAAATGTAGAACTTGAAAGCAACACTAGTCCAACACATGTTGATTATGTCCAGGTCGACATTTAAATTCTTACCTGTTTGAAATTTTATCTGGTGATGGCGAATTACATATGATATAATGTTTTACCACTACGTCAAATAAAGTTCAACCGAAACAGCTGTCGTAAATTTTACACGCTATTCGTGTATACTACTTTTCATGCTTATTTATCTTACAGGCAGAGGCTGCAGCTATGCTAAGGCTCTAATTATTTTAACCTCACTTCCCAGTACAATATATGCAAATATAAGTGCGTGTGTATATGTAGGTTTGTTTGCATCTCTCCTATCCCTCTATCTGCATGTGTGTGTGTGTGTGTTTGCGCGCTCACGCATGTTTGTTTCTTTGCGTTTGTCCCCTACAACCGTTTTGCAACTAGTGTTGGTTTGTTTACGTGACTGTAAATTAGTGGCTCAGCGAAAGGAGATGAAAGGATAAGCCCCACAATTTTCAAGGATCAAAAAATAAGCACATGGATCGATTTGCTCAACTAAACATTTTCAAAGCTGTGCTTCAGCATGCCTGCAATCTAATAACTGAAACTAGTTAAAGATAACAAAGATAAAGCATTCGTGTTTTTTAAGTATATACATATATATGTATGCATCTACATGCTATATTTGTAGTTTACATGCCTATTACACACATGCATACCTATATATATATATGTATATATGCAAATTATATGCAAATAATATATATATATATATATATATATATATATATATATATATATATATATATATATATATATATATATATATATATATATATACATACACATACATATACACACATATACACACATATATATATACATACATATACGCATATATATACATACATATACATATATATACATATACATACATATGCATATATGTATTATCATATCTTAACGTCCGTTGTCCATGCTACATGGGTTAGGTTACTGGCATGGATAGTTATGGCACGCGCACCTCCGTTTTGGGATCACCAGTATTTTATTATCTCCCCTTCTTCCTAGCTTTCCTGTCTAGCTACCTTTGTCCAACCAGTCGCAATTATTAACCGCTAACTCCAAGAGTTTTTTTTTTTCTTGTTCTCTCTCGTTTATTTCTTCTTGCTCTTTTCTGTTGAAGAGCATAGGCTCGAAACGTAAAAGACTTTCTTACCTTCCTGAGCCTTAAACTAATACAGCTCCTTGTTGTTTATACATCTGTCTTCGTCTTTTGTTCTTCATGTTTGTATTCGAGTGTATGTATACATATATATATTATTTTATTTGTTTCAGCAATTTGACTGCGGCCATGCTGAAGCACTACCTTTGGCCGAACAAATCCACCCTAGTACTTATTCTTTGTAAACCTAGCGATCCTTTTGTCAAACCGTTAAGTTACAGGGATGTAAACACGCCAGCATCAGTTGTCAAGCGATGGTGGGTGGAAAAACACACACACACACACACACACACACACACACACACACACATACATGCATGATATATATATGTATGTATGTATGTATGTTTGAACGCATGTGTATATACGACGGGCTTTTTTCAGTTTCCGTCTGCCAAACCCACTCACAAGGGTATGGTCGGCCCAAGGCTTTAGTAGTAGACACTTGTCCAAGGTGCCATGCACTGAAACCGGAACCATGTGGTTGTGAAGCAAGCCGCTTAGCCGCTCCACTGCCTATATATTTATGTCTTTGTATTCGAGTGTATATGTGTGTGTGTGTGTATGTTTGTATTCGAGTGTGCGTCTGGGTGTGTATATATATATATATATATATATATATATATATATGTGTGTGTGTGTGTGTGTGTGTGTATGTATATAGCTACACACGTATGAATCGTCTTATTGACTGTTGTGGCAGATGATACAATACGATCGTAACCACACATTTGTTCGGTATTGACACAATACCTACAAATCAATATGTACAAATGATTATTTATTGATCTTTTATTATTATTATTTGTTTTGTTTTTGCCAAAATGATGTTTGACATAAGAACTAATGTTTTAGTTTAAGAAACGTCAATAATAACTTGGGATTAGCATTGCTGTTTCAGAGGTGACTGATCTGTCTATCTATATCTCCATCGGTCGATCAAACTATGTATTTGTCTGTCTGCCTGTTTGTTTGTCTAACTATCTATGTATCGATCTCTCTTTCTGTTTGTCTATCATTCAATCTATCCGTCTTTGGATTAACAGTCCCGGTCGTGTTATATTTGTGCTTTTCTTGTACTATGGTTACTGAAGTGACTTATCAATCTATCTATCTATCTATCTATCTATCTATCTATCTATCTATCTATCTATGTGTCCGTTTTATCTTATCTGTCGATCTATCTGCGCATGCATGTATGTATGTTTCTATCTATTTATCTATCTATTTATCTAAGCACCAATGTTTTTATGTGTCAAATTTTATGTCTATTTTTTCTGATGGTTCTCTGTCTATATAACTATCTAGCTGTCTACCTATCAATCAATTTATCTCTGTCCTTTTTCAATCTGTTTTCCTACCTATCAACGTATATGCATCTTATTTAAGGGTCAGTTGATTGACCTATCTACCTATCTATTATGAAGCGCTAATTTTCGGGGAATTAAACAAACCAAGACCGGTTGCCAAGCAGTAAGTTGGTGGAGCAAGCACAAAAACATTACTCCCACACACACATATACACGACAAGCTTCCTTGCTGTTTCCGACTGCAAAATTTATTCATATGGCTTGGTTGACTCGGAACTATAGTAAAAGATACTTGTCCAAATTAACTGAGGTGTGGGACTGAACCTGGTGAGCTTCTGTGTGTATTTAAGTATGCATTTATGAATCTATCTATAGGCCTACCTGTCAACCTATCTCTCCTCCTTTCTCTCTCTCTCTCTCTCTCTCTCTCTCTCTCTCTCTCTCTCTCTCTCTCTCTCTCTCTCTCTCTCTCTCTCTCTCTCGCACCATATATATGTGCATGGGACATCAGATTTCGATGCATAAGTGGATTCGCCACTCGGTATTCACTCCACTTTTTCCCACACAAATCAACACAAATTCTACCATATCCGTTATATATATATATATATATATATATATATATATATATATATATATATATATATATGTCTGTATGTATACATCCACATATACATGTGTATAAATGTGTATATATATATATATATATATATATATATATATATATATATATATATATATATATCTATATATATGTATGCATGTGTATGTATATATATATATATATATATATATATATATATATATATATATATATATATATATGGCGAGGGTGTATGTGGGACTATTGTTGTTCCTAAACTCGCTTAATAACACTAAAACCGGAACTTCTTGGGAATCTCATTCACTTTTTCTTTTATTCCTATCCTAACCTTTTAAAATATCTTCGCACTTTTATTTCTTTATTCATTGCAAAGTCTGTGCTCTTCTATTCTTATTTCTTCCATAAAATCTAATAGCTTTCTTTTCTTTATTTTGTTCTTATATCCTAACCTCATAGTCAAAGATACGTTCATACAATTAATGCTGTTCTCTCAGGTCATAACTCTCCATTTCTGTGCCAAGAAATAATTCTATTGAATTCGAAATGAAGGTTGTTAAGAAACTATGGAAAACCTAGGGAGTGAGAGAGAGCGAGAGAAAGAGAGAGAGAGAATGAAAGAACGGGTTTATAATATGGTTTTACAGAAAATTCGCGATTTCGTTGTTCCAGCTAATTTCTGGTCTCAGAACAATTTATTTTGTTAGTTCTTACAAGAAAGTCTTCCTAGTGCACTCTGCATGTTAGTGGAACATTTCAGAAGTAAGTGGAAAAGTTTATCTCGAGGCTGTATTCAAGAGTAATGGGAGCAGGAGGAATTTGCAGGTGTTGGTACAGTTATGCACCAGATTATGACTCATTCCACAAACGAGGAACGGTTGGTAAAAAAATAGCCAACTCATTACTACCAATAAGTGTACGAATACGAATACTAGTGGCCGAAAAGAGGGTCCAGCGGAGGATCTCTGAAATAAGGCTACTCGACAGGGTGCATAGCTCGGCGATCAGAGAGACTGTCCAAGTTGAGCCGTTAGTCCCACGCATTGAGAGTTCATAGTTCCGTTACAATGGATTAGAATGTCAAAGGAGAGAATCGCTTGATAGATTCTTCAGTAGACCAAGAGGTTTGACCAATAACGAGATGTGGACGAGATGATTTGATAATAATAAAAATATCAGTTTGCTACGCTTTAAAATCCAGCCTGAGAATCTAATGGCGGTTGCTTCTGACAGAAACCTATTTATGAAATGCCTGAGGGTTCTACTCACAGGAATAGTAGGCGAAAAGGTTGGATGGAATTCTTAGAAGCGTATACAGTATTGCTCGAAGAGATAAAAGTTTATTTTTCAGTAAAATGCATTTTTACATTTGCCAACAATTCCGCAGAAGTAGGCGTGGCTGTGGGTTTAAGAAGTTTCCATGCCAATCATATGGTATTGAGTTCAATCCCAAAACGCGGTAACTTGGGCAAGTGTCTTCTACTATGTAACCTAGGCCGACCGACCAAAAGCTTGTGTATGGTTTTAGTAGAAGGAAATTGTGGGGAAGACACTTGCCTGAGGTGCTACGCAGTGTCACTGAACCCAAGACCACATGGTTGGGAAACAAACGTATGTGTACACATACACACACATATATGTACACACACACACACACACACATATATATACATATATATATATATATATATATATATATATATATATATATATATATATATATATATATATCCCTTCTGTTGTCCTGGCTTCTACTTCACTGGTATACACTTCTGTCTCTTCTTCCTTGTTCCACTTCCTCCCTCTACCATCCTCTCTGCTCACGTGTGATCTGTGGTCAATTCTCTTTTCACTCCAGCCACTATGAAGGCAAGACGAACTGCTAGCGTTCTACATCAGATTCGCGTTTGGTCGTACGGCTTTTTAATGTTGTTTTCACTGTCCAATTTTTCCTGTCTTGGTTTGTGTTTGCCACCTTGGAATCCTCTGTTTAGTGGGTTGATCCACTACTCAGGAAGAGACTATTCTAGAGTACGTTCTGCCTTATCTTCGAAATGTCGAGTTAGAATAGAGGCAGCTGACGAAGAATTTATTCCAAGTGGCTATCTGTTTTCCTACGTGTTCGTTCCGTTGTCTGTAGTTCATTGTTCTAACGTCCTGTACACTGATGTGCATCTATATACACATGTAGATGTAAGTATGTACATATATGTGTGTATACATGCATATATATTCTTTGTATTATATATATATATATATATATATATATATATATATATATATATATATATATATATATATATATATATATATATATATATATATATACATATATATCCATTATTTACATTTGACGGATATTTGTCTTCATCTTGTTTGTTGTTAACACAACGTTTCGGCTGATATACCCTCCAGCTTTCATCAGGTGTCTTGGGGAAATTTCGAACCTGGGTTCTCATTCCTAGGGTATTTTTCGATGTTATTATTGTTATTATACAGGTTACTGCCTGGAATCGAAATTGGAATCTTAGGGTTAGTAGCCCACGCTCTTAACCACTACGCCATATGCCCATGGACAATTATGGAGTGAATTTTAGGGCTCCACTCCATAATATGCCCAAGGGCATATGACGTAGTGGTTAAGAGTGCGGGCTACCAACCACAAGATTCCGAGTTCGCTTCCAGGCAGTGATCTGAAAAAAATGATAATAATAATAATAATAATAATAATAATAATAATAATAATAATAATAATAATAATAATACCCAATTTCTGGTTAAAACACCTGCCAGCAATGCATAAAAAGCTGGCAGAAAACTTTAACAACATAATAGCAGATCCAGAAACAATGCCTGAATGGCTCACAAAAGGGAAAACCATCTTAATCCCCAAATCCACGGAAACGGAGAAACCACAAAACTATAGACCTATAACCTGTCTCCCTACGATCTACAAAGCCTTTACTGCAATAATATCGCAGAGATTGAGTAAACACCTGGAAAATAACAACCTGTTTCCAGAAGAGCAGAAGGGATGCTGCAAGGGCTCATACGGCTGTAAAGATCAATTATTGATCAATAAAGCCATAACTGAAGACAGCCGCAGAAAGAAGAAAGGCCTCAGTATGGCCTGGGTGGACTACCAAAAGGCTTTCGACAGTGTTCCCCACACGTGGATTCTGGAAACACTAGCCATAAACAAGGTGGCACCAATTATCATAAAATACATAGAGCACTCAATGAACAAATGGCAGACAGTGCTACAGCTCCAAACAAAAGAGGGACTTGTGAAAACGAAAGTCATCCCCATTAGAAGAGGAATATTCCAGGGAGACACGCTCTCTCCACTCCTGTTCTGCCTGGCACTCACACCTTTAACAGAATTGCTAAATAGAACTGGATGCGGTTACAAATGCTATGGGAAAACAGTCAGCCACCTTCTATATATGGATGACCTAAAATTATATGCAAAAAAAACGACAAAGAGCTAGAAACACTACTACAGACAGTACACGACTTTACCAAGGAAATAGAAATGAAATTCGGATTAGAAAAATGTGCCAAAGCAACCCTGAAAAGAGGAAAATTAGTTAAAAGTAGCAATATAACACTAGATAAAGCCAATGAAATAAGAGAACTAGACGAAAGCCAACCATATAAGCATTTAGGAGTCAATGAACTAGATAGGATACAACATACACAAATGAAAGAAAACAATAAAGAAAGAGTACTATAGACGAGTTAGATCAATACTAAAAACAGAGCTCAATGCTAAAAACAAGATAATGAGTATCAACATTTTAGCTGTCCCAGTTATAAGCTACAGCTACAACATCCTTAACTGGACACTAAACGAACTATGTAAAATAGACAGGAAAACAATAAAAATAATGACAGGATATAGGATGCACCACCCGAAATTTGACATAGAAAGGCTATATATACAACGCACAGAAGGTGGCAGGGGTCTTATACAGCTAGAAAACTATTATAAAATAACCACCATAGGACTGCAAAAATACCTACTCCAGAAGCAAGGGAAACTAATACAAATAGCCACAAAACACGAGCAAAACAAAAAACTGTTTTCAGTATTTAAGGAAGCTGACAAATACAAACAAGAAATCAATCTACCTAACAAATACGAAGAAGAAGAAGAAGAACAAACAACAAAGGCTATAAAATAAATGAAATCCAAACTAAAACTAGAACAGCAACGGACCATGATAAAACGATGGCAAGAAAAGCCCCTACATGGTAAATACTGGGCTAAACTAAATGCGAAAGAAATAAACAGAGAAAAATCCCAGCAATGGCTGAGAAGCTCAGGACTCAAAGCAGAGACTGAAGGATTTTTAATTGCTGCACAAGACCAGAGCCTCCCCACCAGAAATTACCAAAAACACATAATGAAAAGAAATATAACAAGTAACTGTAGAATATGTGGAGATCGACAAGAAACAATAAATCATATTATCTCTGGCTGCCCAGTCCTGGCTAAGAAGGAATATATTCACAGACACGACAGAGCTGGGACCTATATACACTGGAAGCTATGCCAACACTATCGAATAACAACAGAAAAAAGATGGTATAAACACACGCCAGAAAAGGTCACAGAAAACGAGAAAGCAACCATACTCTGGGATATGCCAATACACACAGATAGAGAAATTAAGGCAAATAGACCAGAAATAGTTGTCAAAGATCATGAAGAAAAAAAATGCTTTCTAATTGATGTATCAATACCAGCAGATGACAACGTTTCTCTAAAAGAAATGGAAAAACTTTCAAAATACAAAGACCTGGAAATAGAGATAACTCGAATGTGGAATCTAAAAACAGAAACAATTCCTATCATAGTAGGTGCCTTAGGTATAATAAAAAAAATATTCAGACAAATACATAACAAAAATACCAGGACTTACAAATATATATAACATACAGAAAATTGTACTACTGGGTACTGCACACATTCTACGCAAAACACTTTCAATACAGTAAACATAAGAGCACCACAGCAAACCACAGCACATACCCAAGGCGCACAGAGCTGCGCTCGGTAGTGAAGTGAAAGCACGTTATAAAAATAAAACTACTGAACAATAATAATAATAATAATAATAATAATAATAATAATAATAATAATAATAATAATAATAACAACAACAACAACAACATCGAATGATACCTTAGGAATGAGAATTCAGGTTCAAAACTTCCAAGAGACCTGATGAAGGCTAGAGGGTATATCAGCCAAATCGTTGTGTTAACAACAAACAAGATGAGGACAAATATCCGTCAAATGTAAATAATGTACATAATTCCTTATCTCTTAAATATAGAACTGTTTTACATATATATCCATATATGCATATGTAGATATATATACATATATATTCATATATGTAGATATACTTACACGTATTTAATTTTTAATTTTTAAATGATTACAGCCTAATTTCAAGATTTCTAGCTCTGTTGTGCTGAAGAGCCCCGAACAAGGACAAAGTTGTACTATCCACAACTACTGGAATATCTGATAAATGAATTATATGAAAACATTATATGCTTTTTCCTCTTTTCACTCATAGAAAAAATATCTCTCAACATAAGAAAAACAACTTAATAATAATAAAACTCTAGATGTTTGTTCCCGAAATAGTTTGTTTGTCTCAGCAATAGTATATTTTACCGTAATTATTTTTACACATATATTTTCATTCTTACTTTATGCAGTGCATTATGATGATTTTTTGTGACTTCTATTTATTAATGAAAACGATTAGACAGAATTTTTGTTTGTTATTTCTTGATGAGAAAAACATGTCTTCCGTGACGTAAACACACATACACACATACAGAATACACACATATAATTAATGCCATGGCGTTTGAATCAACACAAAGAAACGTACGCTATCTGTGACATATACACACACATAGTCTTCGATCACTCTCTCTCTCTCTCTCTCTCTCTCTCTCTCTCTCTCTCTCTCTCTCTCTCTCTCTCTCTCTCTCTCTCTCTCTCTCTCTCTCTTTCTCTTTCTTTGTCCCTCTCTCTCTATCACTCTCAAAGAAAAAACCGTTGACTTTTTGACGTACACAATATTTTAATCATTTAAAAATATTTTTAAGTGAACGTGATTTCAAAAATGTAAGTTGTTTGTACAGTAAGTATTTATATTTTAGTTTTCTTTAAACAGACAATATTTTAATGTTTTTTTTTTAATAATTATCAAGTGAATACCATTACAAAAATTTATTTTGGCATATGCAAAAAATATTTTAAAGTCAAAATGACTTTAAAAATGCAATAAATATTTTGTAAAAGACCCGTTCATAACCTCGATGTGAAATATTTTTTTTTCTATAGGTTATTCAAGTGCATTCAACGTATCTCAGCACGAAAGGTTTGGATTGCTATTTCTAGCACGTCCAGGTAACACGTAACAGCTATTTGCGATAAAGGACCTGAAATACTTGTTACGTGGTTGCAGGGCGTGCAAGAAATAGCAGCCAAATCTTTCCTTTCCCGGGGAAAGGAGCCGTTTACGCGTGATTTCGATGTTATATTCGTTGGAAAGCATTCAAAATAACTCGGAAAAGAAAAAAAAATGCGAAACAAAACTCCGTTGCTAGGAAGCTCAGACTTTTTAGGTGACCCAACGGGTCACGTGTAGTATATATATATATAAGTCCTGAAGCGGTTTTCTCCCCATAAGAAGAATAATCACCCTCTCTTTCGTCCCATAGTAATCTCTCTCTCACTCCACAAACAATTATAAGCAATAGCAGCAGTTTCCAGTCAAATAACGACATACGCACACATCCGCGCGCGCCCGAACGTGCACGCACATGCACTTACACACACACACACAGACACACACACAGTGTTAATCTCTCGTAGTTCGAGTAAGACAGTTTTGCAATATCTTGCTGAACAACCTGCACAAACGATTTGTTTATAACGATCGCATGGTTTGCGCTGTAGAGTCGCTCACTCTCTCCGTCAAATCGACGTTGCCTGAATACTTGCGGAACAACGTCAGATCAAGTACATTTCTAAAGAATACAACGCACTATCTGGTACTGAAACGATGATCTAGCGAGTGTGGGAGCAACATCCTAGCCACTATGGCATGCACAAATAGATAGATAGATAGATAGATAGATAGACAGATAGACAGATAGATAGATAGATAGATAGATAGATAGATAGATAGATAGATAGATAGATAGACACTCGTATATATATGTATACGTATATTTACATCTACATGTATATGTATATACATACAATACATATATACACATATACATGCAATACATATATGTACATATACATACAATACATATATATACACATACATATACACATATTCATATACCTATATATACACATATATTTAGAGGTGCATACATATACACATATTTATGCAAAAAATCTCTTTCTGTCCGCATACGTGTGTGTACACACGCGCGCGCATGCACGTGTGTGTATATGATGAAAAAATTACGTAATTCTATTCCTATACAATTTCCAGCTAAAATTCTAAACAGCCAATGAGTCAGCATCAGAGATGCCGTCACTGTTAAACCTAACTAAGCTTAAGAGATTAAAATTTGTTACTAACGATGGAGGTAGTATTTATTCAATATAGTATACTTTGTGTCTTTACGTTACATGGACTTACTGCAAGAAAGCCTTAATACACTGGTATTCGTCTATAGAAAGTTTCTCGTTTAGATGTATAGGGTTAAAAAACAGAAAATTGTATCAACAGTAGACGAAAAGAATCCAAACGAATTACTAGATCCCGGGGTATTTCCGTATTTACAATGTCTGCGAATTATTTACGATACTATTGATTTGTTAATCCCTATTTCTGCATATCAATAGGATCGAAGTTTGTCTAAACATGTCCTTGATAGTGGACACTTGCTATTGATGATGTGCAAAGACACAGAAATCCTGATTTAGCATTTTCGCCACTACTACTGGACGCTTTTCGTCTGCTACTCGATGCATTTCTGTGCTTTTTAGTCGTATACGAGATGCTTTTTGAAGACGTATACTATAGTTTTGTGGCTTTCTGAGACATATCTCCGTTAAGTAAGCTATACAGTTTTCTGTTTTGAACGTATACAGCATTCATCGCTCATAACGAATATATATTTATGAACACCCCTGTCTCGACCAGAAATTCGCTTCAAGCTCTTCATTGCACCTTTCTTTACTACCATAGTCGTGGAGGCCCTCAGTGCGGCCTTTTCAAAAGCCATCACTTACTGATATACTTCTGTGCTTTTTAACACTATTAGTCTGTATGAGATGCCTTCTGAAGACGAATATGGTAGTTTTGTAACTTCCAGTAATGTATTCACGTTAAGTAAGATATACAGAATGCTATTAGAAGATTAGTTTCTGGTTTAGAATAAATAGTTCTTTGGTTGTCTCAGTCTTCATGTATTTCCGATAATAGATCAGGCCCTCTATTATCGCCATCGATTTCCTCATTATAGTTTAAAGTTTCCAAAATATCGCTAGATATTTTAACACTAATATCTATAGATATTGATCGGTAATTTTCAGATGTTATACGTTTGTAAATCTTTATATATTTTCTTTCTCAAAAATCGGCTGAAAAAAAAAGAAAAAAAATCTATTGGTAAATCTAATCAATAAATATAATACGCTGTGCGTCATGAATATATATTTAATACGCTATATGTATTTGTATATACACTTATTCCACTATTAATTATTCTACTTCATATATTCCACTATTTCTTTTTTATATTCATCTTAATGAGAGGTATCATGTATTCAACTTCGGCCTATTTACTTGCTACACTGCATGCATGTATTTCCTGCTTTATGCAGAACAAAAAAAAAAGACAGAAAATAATTAGCAATTACAGACTGGAAATTCAGAAGACCAAGGTGTATTGGCGCCTCCTCGTGTCTATACAAGAAATTTAGTTCTTCAGAACTTTTGCAGTGAATGTGAATAATAATGCTTATTATGCACATATGTAGCTTTTGCATTGAGTATGTCAAATATGTTGTAAATGCAACGCTTTTACATAAACTAAATCTGCAGTCGCTTGAAAACTTTTAGAAGATGTATGTAACCTGTTTGTAAGATCACGTGCCTATTTGTGAATATACATATATTTTGATAGTTTTGAACATATACACACACACACACACACACACACACACACACACACACACACACACACACATATATATATATATATATATATATATATATATATATATATATATGCACATTTGTGAAATTAGGTAGAGTATTTATTGTAGAAAATAACAATGTAGAATAACGAATGAATCCTTGATATATTGTATATATTAAAAGTAATCAAACCTGTACAATATTTGGGGAGTGATAAATAATTTTTTTTTTTTTCCTGGTCTTTTGGCATTTTCATTTACATCCTCATACAATCATTAGCAACATTCATCGTGTACATCTTTCAACAATAGCTCCGTCATTATTGCCGGCTCGTGTACTCTAATATCTATACATTTTGATCGATAATGTTCATATGTTATACTTTTGTAAGTTTATAGATTTTCTTTCTTAAAAATCTGTTTAAAAAAAACAAAACCTATATTTCA
>NC_142944.1:43607044-43609544 GCF_046866305.1 Octopus bimaculoides | reverse complement strand
ATATATATACATATATATATATACATTCATATATATAAATATATATATTCAAACATACGCATATATATATGTGAGTGTGTGTGTGTGTATATATATATACTCACAGACATATATACATAGACATTTATATATATATATATATATATATATATATATATATATATATATATATATATATATATATATATATACATATACATATATAATTGTAGGATTCGTTAGAATCAAGGTATTTTAATATCAGGTACACCAATCGAGGGTCGAGATTCGCATATCTGTGTGCATACCATATGCAAACCAGGCATATACAGACATATTCATACATTTACACATACATGTACACACAAATATCATACGTATAGATATAATTGTGCATGAAATTACATACCATTGTACACCGGCATTTAATATAAGTTCCCGATCCAACATTTGGTTACAATCCAAGCTGTGTCAGTTCGACCCACATCCGATTATTCCAGTACTCCAAAATCGTCTGTAGATTTTATATTTGTATGAAGCATGCATAAGAGTTGAAAATTATGGAAAATATATTTAGCAGAGTAAATTACGTATCAAAACAAGAAATTGGAAATAATTTTTGGTATTATGTATTCGCCATAACAGGTCTTCCATTTGCTAATAGGTGTTACAAAATTGTACATTTCGGAGAAACATATGAGATATCTCTATTAAAATTGTTCAGACAGGGAATCAAATAATACGTGTATATATATATATATATATATATGCACATACACGACGGGATGGATTCTTTCGCTTTCCGTTTACAAAATTCACTCAAAAGACTCGAGGCTATAGAAGACACTCGCCCATGGTGCCATGCGGTGGGACTGAACCCGTGATCATATGGTTGTGAGCAAACATGTGTGTGTGTGTGTGTCTGTGTCTGTGTGTGTGTGTCTGTGTCTGTGTGTCTGTGTATCTGTGACTCCGCGTGTGTGCGCGCGCAAGCGTACATGCACCTGTGTGTGTGTATGTGTGCCTAAGGCAAGCTAGAATAGTTAACTCGCCGGACATAACTCGAATGGTAGCTGCAACCATTCAAATAGTTTTATTAAGTTTTCTTATATCTTTCAAGGTACATTGGCAGGAACATTAAATCTTTTTATTTTCAAAATGTAATCTCGCCAAACTCCTCACTGCTTTGCATCTTAAGAATGAAATATTCTAAAGAAAGAAATGTTAGCGTTTGCCTAACAGACCAAGTTTTTTGGCTGATTGCAAAATTTAATCTTAAATCTTGTGAAGATGAGTAAAGATATCTTTCGTCGTTTTATGACTGGAAGATATATATATATTTCATCTTTTATAGGATATGTAAATTTATTCACAACATTCAAGTTTGTATTGTGAAGAAAAATCTCAGGTTCATATGAGTAAGAAGCTGGTTGAAACATAACAATTTTATCTAAACTTATTGTTAGCATAAAACCTTTATTAGATTCATTAAGTTTAAGCATTACGAGCTGCATGTCACTGATTGAATGGGTTACCAAGTTACAATCATCTACTTTCATTAATTTTCATTATAAAGGTAAATGCCTTTCTTTTTGCAATCAGTTTTTTCCACATTAAATAATTTACCGGTCTTTCCCTGCGATCTTTGAATGCATTTTCAGGCACAACCAAAAGGTATAGAGAAAAAGTTGGTCCAAGAATTTCACCTTGCTCCACTCAGTTTTCTGAATATTCTGAACGTTAACAAATGCGTCCGTGTCATTATGAAAATACCTTATCATGTTCGTGAAATGCATCGGGCAGTCAAGCTTATGCAAAATTTCCCATAGTGCATGCCTACTCACTGTATCCAACGCCTATATCAAATCAACGAAGACATAGACAACATTTAGATTTTGTTCTGGATATTAATGTCTTTAACAGTAATCTCTTTAGCATCACGGCAATCAGTAATTGGCTGAATATCTTTTAAAATATATCCCTCCACTAATTTTCTTCCATACCTCTTATTGCTTTCTGTGCCCCTGTTTGACTCGTCTTTAGCACATTTAGCACATCTTGTATATTTTTGCGTCTATTACGGAATAAATCATTCTCTAATCGCAGACTTATGCTCAAGTAGCTGGTTAACCTTTGTGTCATTTTCGTCTAACCAATCTATTATCAGCTTTTTGAAAACCAAGGAATTCAATAGCGATATCATATAAATTAGTTTGTAATTCAACTCGCGAAGGTTGATCCTCTACCGATGAACGATATTCCTAAAATCTTCCTTTACAGCAGGATCTCTAAGCTTTTCTACATTAATATATTTCGATAGGGCTTTATTTTGAAACCGCCTGTTCCTAAGATGTATTGTCATCTTAAATCTTGCTCTAAGTGCATGATCGGACAAACAATCTGCTCCTTTTAAGAAACACACATTAAATACTTCTTTTATATTTCACTGCTTAACAATTACAAAATCACTTAGATGCTTCTGTTTGGATCGAAGATGCATCCATGTTGCAATGTGGCATTC
>NC_142944.1:43592044-43599544 GCF_046866305.1 Octopus bimaculoides | reverse complement strand
AGATAAATGAACAATGCTACCGGGATGCGCTAAATGTATAACACTCTTGTTTAACAGAAAAAATTCTCAGATTTTGTTTTAAACGTGAAGTGCGTGAGAGAGGTTCAGCCACACGGCAATTATTATTCTATATTAAGGTGGTGAACTGGCTTTGCCTTTCATCCTTTCGGGGTCGATTAACTAAGTACCAGTTACGCACTGGGGTCAATATAATCAACTTAATCCGTTTGTCTGTCCTTGTTTGTCCCCTCTGCGTGTAGCCTCATGTGGGCAGTAAAGAAATAAGAAATAAGAAACGTTAGCAGGTTGGGCGAAATGCTTAGCGGTATTTCGTCTGACTTTACGCTCTGAGTTCAAATTCTGCCGAGGTCGGCTTTACCTTTCATCCTTTCGGGGTTGATAAATTAAGTACTAGTTGCGAACTGGGGTCGATCTAATCGACTGTCCCCCCCCCCAAAAAAAAAATTTCGGGCCTTCTGTCTAGAGGAGAAAAGAATTATTATTCTATATTAGATGCAGCGTGCTTAGTAGAATCGTAAGCACGTTGTAAAAAAATGCTTTGCAACATTTCGTCGGTCTTTATGTCCCCTCGAGTTTGGCTCTGCCTTTCATTCTTTCTGGGTTGATAAAATAAGTACTGCTTGAGCCCTGTGATGAAAATAATCGACTACCCCCACCACACACCTCAAAATTTCTAGCCTTATGCCCATAGAAAAAAGAAATTATTAACAACGAGAGCTGACAGTATCGTTAGAGCGTCGGAGAAAATGCTGAGCAAGATTTCTTCAAACTCCTAACGTTCTTATTTCTTTATTGTCCACACGGTGCTAAATATAGAGGGAACAAACAAGGAGATTAAGTCGATTACATCGACCCCAGTGCGTAACTGGTACTTAATTTATCGACACCGAAAGGATGAAAGGCAAAGTCGACCTCGGCGGAATTTGAACTCAGAACGTAACGGCAGACGAAATACCGCTATGTATTTCTCCCAGCATGCTAACGATTCTGCCAGCTCAGAACGTTCTGAGTTCAAATTCCACCAAGGTCAATTTTGTCTTTTTTCTTTTCGGGGTCGATAAAATAAAGGAGCAACATAGCACTTGGGTTGATGTTATCGACTTGGTTCCTTCCCTCCAAATTGCTTGTTTTGAACGTTGTAACGGACCAGCATCCATCCGTTCAGGGAAAATGTTGTGATCTCGGTCACCTATAAGCCTAGGGTTCGTGAAGGCGTTTGAACAAAACACTTAGCGTCATTTCTTCCGGCTATTTACGTTCTCAGTTCAAATTCTGTCGAAGTCGGCTTTACCTTTCATCCTTCCGAGGTCGATAAAATGATATATTCGATTAGACCCTACCCAAAAAATCTGAGACCCCTTGTTTGTAGTAAAAAGAATAATAATTATTGTTGTTGTTGTTAAGGCGGTGAGCTTGTAGAAATCGTTAATCAGCCGGGGGAAATGCTTAGCGGCATTCCGTCCATCTTTACGTTCTGAGTTCAAATTCCGCAGAGTTTGATGTTACCTTTCATCATTTCGAGCTCTATGATATTAGTACCAGTTACACACTGGGTTCGATGTAATTTACTTACCCCCACCCCTAAAGTTACTGGCCTTGCGCCAAATCTAGAGCCATTTAAAAGTGGCCTTTCTTTTGGTTCTTTTCGTTCTCAGTTCATATTCTACCAAGATCAACTCTGCCTTTCATCATTGCTAGATATATCAAATAAATACCAGTCAAGTATTGTGGTCGATGTAATCGACTAACCTTCCCCACCACCACCACCACCATAATATTGCTGGCTTTGTGCTAAAATGTGAAGCAATCGTTATTATCGACGAGAAAATATCCATCCGTGCAAGCTTCGCTACTATTCATGCAAGCTTTTAAGATATTCAATAGCATAAATTGACTGAACAATGAAGAAATATTGAAAAGATGCGCAAAATAACCAGAATTTGTATTATAGGGTGAAGATACACACAGTAAATGTAAGACGAAAATAGAGTTTTTGAAAGTCTATCGTCAAAAGTTTGAGCAGAAAAGCCTGAAGGAAATAAGATGTTTGTAAGGAAGATAAAATGTTACTTTCTCTATAGATATATATGTTGGTTTCTGTGATGTATGTGTTTAGATCTATATAAATAGCTACAAACACATATACTCTCATACATGTTCGTATAATGCCGTACATATGTATATGTATACACACGTTTATATTTATAAGTATACTTGTGTGATATGCGCGTGTTGTGCATATATATGTGTATATATATATATATATATATATATATAGAGAGAGAGAGAGAGAGAGAGAGAGAGAGAAAGAGAAAGAGAAAGATAGATAGATAGATAGATAGATAGATAGATAGATAGATAGATAGATCCATGCAAACAGGCACATATATATATATATATATATATATATATATATATATATATATATATATATATATGTGAAAATAAATATGTGTGTACGTTATGTTGTACACATCTGTATATGTACATACATGTTCACACACGCACACATACACGCATATATCGGTACCTCGGGCGGAAATCAACGATATTGACGGAGAGTGACGAATATAGATGCAGCATCTTTTGATATCAGAAAAGTATTTTGATAATGATGACACTTTAGACATTTGTAGCACCCTACCCTTCTATACTATACATATAACTATATGTATACGCATAGGCGAACACGTATTTATACACACACACACACGTGAAGAAATAGCTGCATATATATACATGAATGTATGTGAATATGAATATATATGAATAAGTGCATACGTGAATGTAATGGATACACACACACATCTACCCATATGTATGTATCTCTCTCCTGCTCTCCCTCTCTCTCTTCTCTCTCTCTCTCTCTCACTCTCTCTGTATATATATATATATATATATATATATATATATATATATATATATATATATATATATATATATATATATATATATATATGTGTGTGTGTGTGTGTGTGTGTGTGTGTGTGTGTGTGGGTGGGTGTTGGTGTGCGTGTGTAACTCAGCAGATGTCTATACAAGACGTAAACACTTATAAAATTTCGATGATTCTCAGCCATATTGAAGCGATAATGAATATACTGGGACAACAATTATATATTTCCATTTTTATTTTCGTTGCTACAATACATGTGCGCAGGCGTAGCTATGTGGTAAGAAGTTTGTTTCTCAACTACATGGTTGCAGGTTCGGACCCACTGCGCTGCACCTTGGGCAAGTGTCTTCTACTATAGCTTCGAGACGATCAAAACCTTGAGTGGGTAGACGGAAACTCAAGGTAATCGTGTATAAATATGTGTGTGTGTGTGTGTGTGTGTGTGCGTATATGCATATACACACGTACACACACATTTCAAGTATATTTCAGTTATTTTCATATACTGACTGATTAGTTTATATCCATATATCTATATGCATGTATATATGCGGACAGACAGACGGACGAACAGACAGGCGAAGAGACAGACAGACAGATAGGTCTTTCATACTTTATATTCCAATTGTGATAATCATTGGAGTGCAGCCATGATGGGGCGCTGCCTTGGACAGTTTTTCCAGAACTAATCGATCCCAATATTTATTCTATTGTTTCTTTCATCGAACTGCTAAGTTTCTGAGATGTAAACAAACCAACATACTCAACTTACACTGATTCAATCGGTTCAGGTCCCGACCATAAATTTAACACTTGGTAAATTTACCGAGTGACACCTACAATATAAATATATTATGGAAAAGTATTTTATATATATATATGAATATTGTGTATATCTATTGTTGATATTATAAGCATTATTATTTCATAACCATATTGAATCTGATCACTTGATCGAAATCGTTCAGACCATAAACCAATGGTATGATATAATCGAAGAATCAAAGACATACCAGATCACATTCCAACTAAACTGGGTCTCCTAGAATCGATATACGAAACACTACTTTAATAAAGCCACAGAAATGAGCGCATTGATTTAGCGTGGATCGATGCTAATGTATACATGAAGCTTTGCTAGTAAACATCTGAAGGTGATATAAACTTTATATATGCTTCACCCCAAGAGGTAGGGTTCCTTTACAGCTACACTACACACACATGCACGCACACACACACGCACACACACACACACACACACACACACACACACATATATATATATATATATACACATATATATATTACTATAATATTATCAGCATGAAGTCTACGTCATGAGTAATAGCACATAAAAAGGTGTGTTAACTTTTTTTTATATAATGTAAATATAAGTATATATATACATACATACATATACATGTATATACATATATATATGTACATATTTATATATACATACATATACATACATATATATATACATATACATATATATATGCATATACATATATATACATATATTGATATATATACATATATATATATACATTTACAAATATATATATATACATATACACACATATATACATATACACATATATCTACACATACATATATATACACACACATATATATATATATACGTATGCACATACATATTTATATACATATATATATATATATATATATATATATATATATACATACATATATATATATATACATATACACACATATACATATACATATATGCATGCATCTATATACACACAGACACACACACACACACACACACACACACACACACATACATATATATATATATATATATATATATATATATATATATATATATATATATATATATATATATATATATATATATATATATATATATATGTATATATATATATATATACAGTGATTGGACAAAATAATGGAAACACCTTAAAATTTCAAACAAATTTATTTTAATATGGGGTAGGACCACCTTTGGCAGTAATTACAGCTTGAATTCTACGAGGTATGGACTCGTACAGTTTGAATTGTCTCCAAAGTAATTGTTGTCCATTCTTCAGCTAAAACAGTCTCCAGTTCTTGAAGTGTTGGCCGTGGAGGATATCGATTCCTTACTTGTTTTTCTAAAATGCACCATAAATGTCCAATAATATTGAGATGTTGGGATTATGGTGGCCAGATAAGATGTTCAACATCACTAGAATGTTCTTCGTGCCATTCAGTAACAACTTTAGCTGTGTGAATTGGTGCATTATCATCCTGAAAGATTGCGTTTCCCTCCGGAAACAGTTCCCCAACCATACGATGAATTTGATCAGATAAAATGCTTAAACAGGCTTCACTATTAATTCTGCCATGTTAAAGTATCGTCAGAAAGCTGACCTGGTTAAATGAAAACCTGAATCACGGAAACACATGTTAGCATTCAAGACCACTGCAAATAAGGAAAAAAACAGGGTGACCATGCCTGAATCCTCTACTTTCAGGAAAGTGGTCACTATTGACTCCCAATACTGCCCACTAGTTTTCTTGTTTAATGCCAGGAGACTTTTAACATCCCATCTATACAAATTCTTATACCTGAGAGACTTAGTTAAATGTAATCAATCAATATATACGTCACTAACAGAACACTGCTGACCGCTGCTATAGCAGATGCTGAAATATACATACAATATTGTATTTCGAATTGACTGGAGAGAAAGAACTAAAGGTGGAGTTGCAATGTACATCCGGGATTATTTCACGCCTGCAGTCTAGTTGTCTGTGATACACTTATGGTACTCATGAAACAAATCAAAATGGTAATATGAACTACATATTGCCCACCAGATACTCCAGATCACTGGGACTCATCCGAAGAATACCTCAAAAACATTTAAGAGGTATTAACCAACAACTTTAAATGTATTTCTTGTGGGAGACTTCAATCTCTCAAATATCAAATGGCGTGAGGTCACTTCCTCTCAGTTAAGTCAATACATGAACAGAAGCAGGCAGTATCTCTGCCTGACCTCACAAACATGCTCTTCAATGAAGTAAAATGAACTCCACCCAACAAGGAGTAAAAATATTCTAGACCTCTGCTTCTCGGTACTTAAAGTTAAGGTGATACCAACCATTTTCTTGGACTATACCTTAGTAGAACTAACAATGTATGGTCCGAGGAAAACTGCGGACATGCAGCTTACTAGAAGCACTCGACTCCATTCCAGTCGAAACTTTCATAAAGCATTCAGGAAGAGGTCCTGGAAGAAAACTGGTCAGCCAGTGTCTTTGCGCAGCATATAGACATATGCAAGACATATGGAGTAAGTTTTCTCCAGAGAGAGAATGTCAAACCGACAGAAAAACAATTCTCAGAAACAGGAAAATTCTAATGAAACGAACAATACTCCCATGACAAAGAGGAGGATTGAAAATAGCCAGAACTGTAAAAAAATGTAAAGACAAATCCTAAAGCCTACAGATTTGCTAAGTAAGGCCAATGTTCGGAGAAAACGGCTATCTGACTGCGGACTCCCAGAGGATAAGCAAAATACTGAACATGCAATACGAATTTTTTCGCATTTTGAGGTACTTGCAAATAACTATGCCTAATGAGTTCTTCGACACCACAGTTCTTCACAAAGGTACGGCAATTATCATTTACATCGAAACAGAGGAAACTAATGGAATATCAGCCATTGAAAAAATGAGTTTAAACCCAGCTGCAGCCCTGATTGATTCCCAGCAATCCTCCTTTAAAACATCCAAAGGGGCCCTAGCAGGACAACTACAGATCCACTTCCAAAGTTTCTCTGGAAGTAGTAGAATTCTCAGAATGCTGAAGGCGTAATATGTTCTATCCACAAAGGAAGAGAAATTGTAGATGCGAAAAGTTAGAGCAATCTCTCTCTCTCTCTCTCTCTCTCTCTCTCTCTCTCTCTCTCTCTCTCTCTCTCTCTCTCTCTCTCTCTCATTAACCTCACATACCAACAAAGTTATGGGACAAATTGTCAGGAGGAAGAGAATCACGTTCCCAGAAGATGATTTGTTCCCTGACACCCAGCATGGCTTTCGTTCTGGAAGACTATGCTTTACACAGTTCCTGTAGCATTATGACTGAGTGTTAAAATAACTTATGTATTGCTTAGGATGGAATTGTCAGGAGGAGGGTGAGCGCGTATCTAGAAGATAATGATGTGCTCTCTGACACTTCGAAAAAAGCTGCCTAACACAGCTTCTGCAGCATTATGACTGAAACAATGTATGTACCGCTCAAAAGTGGATGTTATATATCTCGATTTTGCAATGGCCTTTGCTAAGGCTGATCGTGGAATACATCACAAACTATGGCGACTCGACATACTGAGAAGAAATGACATCTTAAAAGACGTTAGCCATGCTGTAGCAGCTAATGAAGCCCTCACGAAGGAGACACTAATATCAAGTGAAGTTCCTCATAGAATTGTCTTGGTTGCGAGATTTGTTTGGGGTGCCATCGGTTATTCAGGAAACCACTCATTCTAGTTATGCCGGCAATAGAAAAGTAGCACAAGCAGATAAGGATCTTCTCAGTG
>NC_142944.1:43577044-43587044 GCF_046866305.1 Octopus bimaculoides | reverse complement strand
GTGTGTGTGTGTGTGTGTGTGTGTGTGTGTACACATGCGCAATCCTCCTATTCACATATGCGCAGTAAGAGGTGGCTGTACATTCTGACAAATGCATATATACGACGCACTCACAATTCTGTATATGTAAATGTATGCATGGAGCATTTATATATGTATGTATGACTGCGTATGTATGTATGTATGTGTGTACATATGTATATTTGTATGCATGCACGAATGCAAGCACTCATTCATATATGTATATATTATCTTTACTATTTTTCGGCAGTCTTATTTTTACTGCGTGCTTTCACTGTGTTACCAAGCACACTTCTGTATGCCTTTGGTACGTGTTGTGGTTTGTGCTGGGTTTTTTTGTTATGTTGTGTTATTGTATTTTTACTGTAATTGAAAATGCTTTCCGTAGAATGTATATGATGCCGAACAGTACTATTTTCTGTATGTTATATTTATTTGTAAGTCCGGGTGTTTTTGCTTATGTATTTGTATGTATGATCCTTTGCCAATACGCAAGACACTTATTATTATAAGGATTACTACTTTCTTCACGTTTCACTTTCGGGTTATCTCCTAATACAGATCTTTTTTATTACGGTAGATTCTCCAATTTGTTTATGGATACATTATCATCCGTTGGGTATAATATGTTGATTAGAAGGCATTTATCATTCTTGGAAGCCCCTGACAACAATATCTGTCCCATGTGCCTTGATCTCTGTGTGTGTATGAGGGTGGTGCATGTCCTAGAGTACAGTTGCTTTGTAATTTTCTTGGACTTTTTCTGAGCTCTGCCTATACCATATTTCTTCTGTTGCCATTCCGCAGTGCTGGCACAGCTTCCAGTGTATATAAGTCTCAACTCTGTTCATACTGGCACTCCGTCGGTTACGACGAAGAATACCCGTATGACAGAGTTTTCAGAGATCTCTTCTGAGATATGCTTATACCATCTTCTTTTCTTTCTGTTGTTATTCCATAGTGCTAGCATAGCTTCCAGTGTATACCGGTCCCAACTCTGTAATGCCTGCTAATATATTCCTTCTTAGCCAGATCTGGGCAGCCAGAGACAAAGTAATTTGGGGGGGGGGGGGTTCCTCCCCATCACCATATAATCTTCAATTACTTATTGTATTTTTCTTCGTTTTGTGTGTTGGTGGTTTCTGATGGGGAGTCTTGGGGGAGTCTTAAAAATCTTTTAGTCTCCGCTTTGAGACCCAAATTTCTCACCGTTGTCTATTTCTTTTCTATTTAGCTTATCCCAATAGTTGCCATGTAAGAGCTTTTCTTGCCATCGTTATATCATATTTTGTAGTTCCAGTTTTAATTTAAACCTTATCTGCTTTGCAGTTTTTGTTGTTTATTCTTTTTCATTCGTTCATGACAGAAAATAGTCCTGTGGTGGATATTTTATATGTAACATATGGTATAATTATAAACAGAGCAAATTTTAGCCATTTCTCCGCAGACTGAGAAAAAAAATTATGAACAACCTTAATCGATTTTCGAACCTTACTGACTTCTCATCAGAGGCGTCTACACCATTCTGACAGTCTCCCGAGAAACAAGCAGACAAACCGTTTATATACTCAGCAAATGCAGAGTTACTCTATGAAGGAGTTCCTAATTTGAAAATCGAAAGTGTTTAGCACTATAGATACCAGCGGCCTGTCAACGGTAATCTTAGTTCACACAGTATCAAGGTATGATATAATATACATGTAACATATAGTCCAGTTGTACAGGGACTCTACCACTTTCAGTTCGTTGTATATATAACCGCTCTAAGTAAGATTTTCGGTGGTTTATTCTAAATTCCGTTATAGTATATATATTCTGTTTGCTTTTCTGTCTACCTTGGCTAGCTATGTCCATTTAAGAATATTTCAACTATAACGTATAAATGGAACGATTAGAGTATTGATGTCTATTACCTTATTTTCGAACTGAACTCTGTTTTAAGTATTAATCTAGTTCGCCTATAATATTCCTTCCTTAACGTTTCTTTCATTTGTTTGTGTTGTGCCGTATCTAGTTCATTGATTCATAAGTACTTGTATGTCTGAGTTTTGTCTAGTTCTCTTATTTCATTTTTTTTTTTTTAATCTGGTGTGATATTGTTATTCTTAATTAATTTTCCTCTTTTCAGGGTTGCTTTGGCACATTTTCGTCAGCTTAATTTCATATTTACTTCTTTGGAACTTCCATGCACTGTTAGCAGTAATGTTTCCAATGGTTCATCTTTTGCAGCATACAGCTTGAGATCATCCATATACGAGAGACGGTTGATTATTTGACCATAGCAGTTATATCCACATCCAGTTCTGCTTATCTTGTCAATCAAAATGTGATCAGAATATCAAACACGTTAGTGGGCACGTATAAGGTTTCTCTCTCTCTCTCTCTCTATATATATATATATATATATACATATATATATATATATATATATATATATATATATATATATATATATATATATATATATTGTTGTACTTGGGGATGGTCATATTGCCAGTTTAGCCAATAATATATATATATATATATATATATATATATATATATATATATATATATGGGGGGGGGGTACAAAGCATATCTATGCCTCTATGATG
This sequence comes from Octopus bimaculoides, assembly GCF_046866305.1. Taxonomy (NCBI): domain Eukaryota; kingdom Metazoa; phylum Mollusca; class Cephalopoda; order Octopoda; family Octopodidae; genus Octopus; species Octopus bimaculoides. The sequence continues at coordinate 43,584,429 of NC_142944.1, read as the reverse complement.
GTGATGTATGGGCATTTATATGTGTGTACCAGGTGTATCTATGTGTATATATGGATGATGTTTGCATGCTTCTGTATGCGTGTGTGAGGTATGTCTGTGCGAATTTTTAGTGTATGAATGTCAGACATATATATATATGTGTATAAACGAGCAATATGTGTATATGTATGGAGTATATTTATGTGTGTGTATGCGCTTGTATATGAGGTATATGATATATTTATGCCTGTGCAGGCGATGTGTATGTGTATGTAACAGGTATCAATCAATCTATTTATCTATCTATCTATCTATCTATATATATATATATATATATATATATATATATATATATATATATATATATATAGGTATGTATGTATGTATTTATGTATGTATATGTATATATATATATATATATATATATATATATATATATATATATATATATATAGAGAGAGAGAGAGAGAGAGAGAGAGAGAGAGAGAGAGAGAGAGAGATAGGCGCCTTCAATTTTCTGTATGCAAATTCCATTCACAAGACTTTAGTCGATCCAGAGTTATAGAAGACGACAAAGGTGTCACACAATGAAGCTGGATTCGGAAACAGGTCCTTAAGAAGAAACTTATTACCTCACAGCCACGCCAATAAGCCAATGATGATAATCATAATAATAATAATAATAATAATAATAATAATAATAATAATAATAATAATAATAATAATAATGATGATGATGATGATGATGATAATAATAATAATAATAATAATTCTTTCTACTATGGGCACAGAGTCTGAAATTTTGGGGTATGCGCTCGTCGATTACTTCGAATTCACCTTTATCGACCCTGAAAGAATGAAGAGTAAAATCGATCTACACGGAATTTGAACTCAAAGCAAAGCCGGAAAAATGCCGCTAAGCATTTTTCCCAGAATGCTAAGGCTTCTGCCAGAAGTAATACTAGTAATAATAATGGTGATGGTCTTTCCCGTCGAAGACGACATATGGCTGTTCAACTTGAACACTCATATGATTTGCTTGTATTGATGAAGCGTATGTGCCGTACGTTAGTTCACTTCCTCCATCAAACCGACGTTGTCTTAACAGGTGCACAAGTGTACCACGCTTCAGGTATCGTAGTGATTGCAGAACAACGTCAGAAGATCGAAAAGCTTGGCTCGGAAAAAATTCTTCATCCACCATATTCTCCTGAACTTGCTCCTTCAGACTACAATTTATTTCGTAGTTTGCAGAATAAGTTGGGGGACATAACTTTCGCAGGCCAGGAGGAGGGCGAAACTGACATTTCAGAGTTCTTCGCTTTGAAACCAAAAGAGTTTTACATTAATGGGATTAAAAAGCTTGTAAATAGATGGAAGGAAGTCATAGTTAATCAGGGAAAGTACATTGATGATTAAATTTCAATTAAACATAACACTTGATCACTTTATTCAAAATTTAGTCAGAACTTATGGGATGACCTGGACTTTTTTCTTTGTAAGCGTAGAACTTATTCTATCGGTCTATTTTGCCGAACCGCTAATTTACGGGGACGTAAACATACCAGCATCGGTTGTCAAGTGATATTGGGTGGACAAACACAGACACACAAACACACACAGACACACACACACACACACACATATATATATAATATATAAAATATATGTAAAAAATATATATAAATATAATATATATATATATATATATTATATAATATATATAATATATATATATATGATATATATATATATATATATATATATATATATATATATATATATATATATATATATATATATACATTATATATAATATATAGATATTATATATATATATATATATAATATATATGATATATATATTAGATATATAATATATAATATATTTATACAATATATCTAATATATGTTTAATATATATAATATATATAATATATATAATATATATGTAATATATATAATATATGATATATATTATATATGTAATATATATATATATAATGTATATATAATATATATAATATATAAATAATATATATATATGTAATATATTATATATAATATATAATATATATATATACATAATATATATATAAATAATATAATATACATATTATATAATATATATATATATAATATATATAATATATATAATATACATATATATAATATATATATAATATACATATATAAAATATATATATATATATATATGATATTTATATACAATATATATATATATATATATATATATTGTGCTTTTAATTATTAATTTTTCTATATGTGATAGTGGATTTTCATCGATGAGTTCTTGAAAATTGGTTATTTTCCCTAAAACTATATATTATATATACATATATATGTATGTATATATATACATATATATATATATATATATATATATATATATATATATATATATATATATATATATATATATATATATATATATATATATATATATATATATATATAGTATACATTTTTTCTCAAAATTTAACTACACGTGGATCGTTGGCGGTTTTTTTTTCCTCCGTCTTCCGTTTCTTTTGAACTTACCTCTGTCTCCTGTTTCTGAAGAAGAGCTTTGCTCGAAACGTAGCACTAGCTTTCTTTCCTTCCCTGAGTGTGTTAATACGTTGCATGTACTACGTTTTCTTTGTTTGGTTTCATTTATTTTCTTTTTGTTAGGGTGAATTATATATATATATATATATATATATATATATATATATATATATATATATATATATATATATATATATATATATATATGTATATATATATATTGGTATTTCTCGTCTGTCTGAAGAAGCGTTTGAATTGATGATGCACGCTGCTATTATGAGGTACATCCAAGGACTGCATTTAGGATGTGACATCGCGTGTTACCGAATACTGAAACATGCAAATGAAATAAATGAAACCAAGTTCACGCTCATGTTTTTTCGTTTCATTATTTATATTACGTTACAGCCCTCGGCAGACCGCACAGTATCACCGTGTGATCACGTGGGATATTAATGAGATTAATAAGAGCTGAAACCTGATTGGAAAAAATTGTTTTGCACTGATCACTCAAACGGATGAACAAATATGTACATGTAATTAATAGAGAAATATCAACAAAATAGATAAGAAAGAAAATTCTTTCGATACTAAAGAGGTAAATACATTTGATCAAATATCGGTCAGAAAATACTTACATCGAACTTGTGGTGTTCACTTAAACAGTTCTCCCAGGAGAAAAATGGTAATAATCCATGGTCGTTGTGATTTAAGTACTACAGAAAAGAAAGAAAAAAATCATTCAATTAACGTGCATTGTAATGACCCTTACATCATACCAAAAATTAGTAAAACAAAACACAGGATTTGTTATTAGCAACGAAAAAGTATTGGTTCAGAGTAGCAATTTTATATGATATTTAACATGAATACTTTGCAAGAAAGTCACAACACTGTAGAATTTGTCTTGAGAATGTCTCTTGTATAGACGTGTAGCATTAAAAATCACAGAAATAGCAGCAACAGGCGAAAAGCTACCGATAACGTGCAAATACACAGAAATCACGGATGAAGGCGGTGAGCTGGCAGAATCATTAGCACGCCCGGCGAAATGCTTACCGGTATTTCGTCTGCCTTTACGTTTTGAGTTCAAATTCATCCGAAGTCGACTTTGCCTTTCATCCTTTCGGGGTCGATAAATTAAGTACCAGTTACGCACTGCGGTCGATGTAATCGACTTAATCCCTTTGTCTGTCTTTGTTTATACCCTCTATGTTTAGCCCCTTGTGGGCAATAAAGAAATAAGAAATCACGGATCTAGCAATTTCACCGGTGCTGTCGGACGCTTTTCACTTACTACTAACACTTCTGTGGTTTTTAGCACTAGACGTCTGTAGATGATTTCTCAAAATCAAATTGTAGCTGCCGTAGAGTAATCCACCTTAAGTAAGACATACAGATATCTTTCCAAACCACAAGATGAGACAAATTATGTAGTGCAAGATATACTGCTTAAAAAGATGAGATGACCACAAGAATTTATTCATTCAAAAGCACTTTCTTTCAGAGCTGTGTTCTAAGTACTAGAGAGAAAAAATCTTTTTGTTAGCATGACGAGAAACGTTCTTTTGACCTAAATTCTTAAAACAAAACAGGTGTTGCACCAAATTGTGTAGTTCTAAATATTTTGCATGATAAGGTGGAATACTCCCGCTTAGAATTATTATATTTGTAACTATTTTCTTTCAGAGCTGAGCCGATGCTCGCCAAAAAAATGTTGCGGGGATGAATAATTGTAAGATGCATTTGATCACAGGTTAGTTCAAGCAGGTTAAGCTAAGAGCTAGTCAAGAACAGCAGAAACTTTATTTTTTAGACAGCTCTTATTAGACAGAGTTGACAACAGTATCTTATCGTTGTGTTCTAAGTAATATAGGAAGAAGAAAAAGAATTCATTCATTTAGCGAGCATGCTAACGTGTGTCCCTTACACCAAAAGTCTTAAAAGTAAGCACAGGATGTCCCGAATAATTAGAAGTGAAACTGATGAAGGATAGAATGATCACGGCCGGAATCCCTTATATTCATTCATAGCTATCACCTTTCAGAGCTGTGCTCTAAGTACTACAGAAAACATCCTTACCATTGTGCAGATAATATCGCTCACATCGAAGCGTTTTAAAACAAAACACACGATATATCAAATTGCGTAGTACAAGACAAATTCCATGATAATATGGAATGGTAACGGCTAGAATCCCTATAATTATTTATGATTATACACGCTGGTATTGATGTATCGTTAATAAGCCCATTTGCAACGACGTGTTGACATCTGGGCAAGGGTCTTCTACAACGGCCCAGGACTGACCGATGCCTTGTGAGTGGATTTGGTAGACTGAAAGTGTGAGAAAGCCAATCGTACACACACACACATACACACAAACATTTTATATATATATATATATATATATATACTCAGTTTTCAGTTCTGTTATAGGTAGGATCAGTGAAAGAGTATCCCATCCGGTGAGAGATAAATATCATTTAATGTACAGAATTTACAATAAATACAATAAATTGGCAGATTTATATAACATGCCATGCATCTTCAACAATATATATATATATGGACGGACGGACACAGACAGACAGACTATTCGGCATCATTGTTAAACAATAGACTAATTTAGATAAGTAAACTTACATTGTATATTTTTATAATCTCTGTTATCATTTGCCTGTCTTAAGCTACACGTTCTGATTATACTATATATTTAAATGTTAAAGCCAAATCACTCACTAATCCAACGAATGTTGACTATGTCTAGGTTAATGTTTAGAATTTTGTTTGAAGATGGCGGATATATATAATGAAATAATCTTTTATGACTATATTATATATATAAAATTCTATCGAAACAGCTGTCGTAAATTTTAAATGCCATTTGAGTTTACTTTTTATACCTATATCACACCAACAAACCACTTCTGAATCGGATTTATGATTTAATTAAATTTCGTGCTTGCATATGTGCAGTAACCTCCAACACTTGCCGTATTCAATATTTTTTCAATATCTTACCATACCTTACCATGTCTAGCGTCCAACGAGTTGATATGCATTGGTTCTTATGAATCCATATAATAAATGTATACATGTATATATGCATCTCTATGTTTGTCACTCACCACTGCAAAACAACTGGTGTTTGTTTGCGACACTGTAACAATAGCAGTTCGACAAAAACCGTTCAAAACGGTTCTCCATCATGATTGTGGTCAAGTGACTGGAAAAGGGAAAAAGAGAGGTGTGTGTAGATGGATGAATGGATATATACATACATACAAAGTCTACAGATGAGATCCATATATTATCTGTACAGAAGACACTTAGTGCTCAAAAGATTCAAACTTACACTCTGATGTCTTTACATGGGATCATTCCACAAGGTAAAGAAAGTCTATAAGAGGGATTAAGTTGAGCGAGTATAGATACAATTATGCGGATAAACAAATTAGAGACATCAAGCATATTAAATATATTAAATACATCATATACAAAATATGGATGACCTTGCGCTAATTGTTGAGTCACTATCAGAACTAGAGGAGAAATTTCAGGTGTGGAAGCAAGGACTAGAATCGAAGAGCCTTAGAGTCAACCTAGCTAAAACTAAAGTCCTAATAAGTAGGAAGGTAGACAAAACACAAACCCCTTCAGGTAGATGGCCCTGCTTGATCTGTAGAAAAGGCGTAGGTAGAAACTCTATAAGATGTACCCAGTGTAAGCTATGGACTCATAAGAGGTGCAGCAATATCAAAGGAAGGCTAACTAGGAAGTTAGTTTTTGTATGTGGCAGATGCTCAGGAGCTATAAACACTGAAAATGTGCAGAAAAGAACTTCTGCTACATTCCAGGAAGAAAAACTAGAAGTAGTTGATAGCTTCCGTTATCTCGGTGACCAAGTTAGTAGCGGGGGAGAGTACGCTGAAAGTGTTGCTGCTAGAATAAGAATAGCCTGGGCAAAGTTCAGAGAGCTCTTACTTCTGCTGGTGACAAAGGGCCTCTTGCTCAGAGCAAAAGGCAGACTGTATGACGCATGTGTACGAACAGCCATGCTACATGGCAGTGAAACATAGGCCGTGACTGCTGAGGACATGCGTAAGCTCGCAAGGAATGAAGTCAGTGTGTTCCGATGGATGTGTAATGCCAGTGTGCATACTCGACAGAGTAAGTACCTTGAGAGAAAAGTTGAACCTAAGAAGCATCAGTTGTAGTGTACAAGAGAGACGATTGCGCTGGTATGGTCATGTGGCGAGAATGGATGAGGATAGCTGAGTGAAAAAGTGCCACACCCTAAAGGTTGAGGGAACCTGTGGAAGAGGTAGACCTAGGAAGACCTGGGATGAGGTGGTGAAGCACGACCTTCGAACATTAGGCCTCACCGAGGCAATGACTGAGACCTTTGGAAATATGCTGTGCGTGAGAAGACCCGGCAAGCCAAGTGAGACCATAATCCGAGGCCTCTGCTAGGGATGTAGCCAGCCCACTTATGTGTACTTTTCCTTCATTGGACACTAAACTCTGCTTGCGAAGACCTGTTGAGGCAAATGAAATCGAAATCGAACCAAATTCGACGACTGGCACCCATGCCAACCTCTCCTTCATTGGACACTAAACTCGGTTTGCGAAGACCTGTTGGGGCAAGTGAAATCGAAAATCAGGATTGAACCAAATTCGATAACTGACACCTGTGCCAGTGGAGCGCTAAGAGCAGCGTCCGAGCGTGATCATTGCCAGAGCAGCTGTCTGTCTTCCGTGCCAGAGGCACGTAAATAACACCTTTTGGGCGTGATCATTACCAGCGTCGCCTTTCTGGCACTTGTGTCGCT